>NW_006239011.1:1562516-1563233 GCF_000226075.1 Solanum tuberosum | reverse complement strand
GAGGTGCTTAAAAGGTGTGAAGACTGCAACTTGGTGCTGAATTAGGAGAGGTGTCATTTCATGCTGAAAGAAGGTATAGTGTTGGGTCATCGAATTTCAGAAAAAGGTATTGAGGTTGATAGAGTAAAAGTTGAGGTAATATAAAAGCTTCCACCACCCATTTCTGTAAAAAGGTGTTAGATGTTTTCTTGGGGCATGCAGGTTTTTTATAGGAGATTCATTAAAGATTTCTCCAAAATTGCACATCCGTTGTGCAAACTGCTCGAGAAGAAAGTGTAAGTTCATTTTGATTGATGATTGTCTTAGAGCATTTGGAGAGTTGAAGAAGAAGTTGGGTTACAACACCAATCATTATTTCACCAGATTGGGGACAACCGTTTGAGGTAATGTGCGATGCGAGCGGATTGGCGCTTGGCGTAGTATTGGGACAACGGCAAGAAAAAATTCTTCATTCTATTTACTATGGTAGCAAAGCTCTAAATGTGGCCCAGAAGAACTATACTGTGACCGAACAAGAACTTTTTGAGGTGGTTTTTGCATTCGGGAAATTTCGATCCTACTTGATTGGTACTAATGTCATAGTGCATACTGACCATTCTGCATTGAGGTATTTGATGGCGAAAAAAGATGCAAAACCAGGATTGATTAGATGGGTATTGTTGCTGCAAGAGTTTGATTTTGTGGTAAAAGATAGAAAGGGAACTGAAAATCAAGTTG
>NW_006239011.1:1562215-1562289 GCF_000226075.1 Solanum tuberosum | reverse complement strand
AAGTTTATGCATGATGTGAAGAAATTCTTTTGGGATGAACCTTATTTGTATCATAGTTTTGCTGATGGGATTAA
>NW_006239011.1:1560190-1561729 GCF_000226075.1 Solanum tuberosum | reverse complement strand
GCTTATGAAAGTTCAGCCTTGTACAAAGAGAAGATGAAGAGGTATCATGATCAAAGAATTGAAAAGCGAGAATTTGTGGTTGGAGATCTTGTGCTTCTATTCAACTCTAGGTTGCGCTTGTTTCCAGGCAAACTCAAGTCCAAATGCACTGGGCCATTTTTGCTCACAAAAAGTGCTCCCCCAAGGGGAGGTTGAGCTTGAAAAAATGGATGGAACAAGGTTCATGGTAGACGGGCAAAGGGTCAAGATCTATCTGGGAAATGTTGAAACTGTGCAAGAAGTGATTGAGGCCTACAATCTTGACGAAGTCTGAGTAATCAAGACACTTGCGTCATGCCGCGAAGTTAAATCAAGCACTGCTTGGGAGGCAACCCAAGATGTATCATCTAGCCAACGACAGGGTTCTGTTTTTCATTTAGTTATTTTTTTTTTTTGTTTAATTGCTTCTTTGTATCAATTTAGGTAGGTTTCTTAGTGTATTAGTTCTTAGTGTTGGCTAGAATTAGTATAGGGTCTGTGTCTAAAAAGTGTCCAGAAAATGTAAAAAAGAATAGCCTAATGTTTGCCACATGTGCAGGTACACCACGAAAATCTGCAGAAAATAGTCTGGTGCAGAGGCCTACGGACCCCATCGACGGTCCGTCGTTTAATTCACGGACCGTGGATGGCGTCCGTAGATCCCAGGTAAGCTTATGAATTTTTCCAAGTTTAAGAGTGATCTACGGTCCTGATCTACGGACCGTAGATCGACTCACGGACCGTAGACGGGGTCTCGTGAGTCCAAACTCTCAGGCTGCCTGACCCGACCCGGACCCTCCTATTAAAAAACCCCCATTTGTTTTAATCTATTCCTCTTCCCTCCATTACTCCCAAAACCATTTCAACTCTCCTATAACCTCCCTAAATCAGTCCATAACTCCCCCATAATATCATCCCTTCCATTTCAAATACAACCCATCCCATAATCTAACAAAAAGGGTCCGGTGTTTGGTCAGTAACAAAGAGGTGACTCCTTGGTCTTGCTAAGCTTACTGTCGTCACGCAATCACCTCACTCCTCGTTGCTTGTACAGTAATAGACTTTCCCCTCACTTTGAATTTCGATTCATAGATTGAATATAGAAAGTCGGGATTTGGGTCTTGACCTTGGGTAATTGTTATATGAAATTGCATGATAAACTTGAAAATTACAATGCCCTTGGAACGATAGATAGTGATTATGTAGCATTATTGTATGTGATCGAAAATCTATATGTTAGTTTTGACTTATGGTTCCACAACTAGTCTAAATTGTTTGGTAAAATGATCAGTCGGACTCCTAAGAATGAAGAACTAGCATAATTTAATGTTGTAAATGCATGATGAGATTGTGTTAATGTTGAAAAATAAGGCCAAAAATGTATGGTCCTAAAAAAATAAAAAATAAAAAAATGGCTGATACCTGGCACAGATGGCATCCACGATACCCCGTCTACAGAATGTAGATCCATCTACGAACCATAGATGGGGTTCGTGAATGGATGCACTTGAAAAATTTCAC
>NW_006239011.1:1539468-1560039 GCF_000226075.1 Solanum tuberosum | reverse complement strand
GCAGATCCATCATATGTTCCTCTCAACCCTAGGACTTCTCGCACTGCACCTCGAGGCACCAGAGGCACCCCCCGGAAGGCGCTTCCCGACGTAGTCACTGTCTCCCAGTCTGATGAGGAGCACACACTGATCGGATCACTAACTGCGGCTTCTTCCAGTTCAGAGGGGTCTATGTCCGGATTCGAGTCTGCCCATGCTTCAGGCTCTGAGTCAACCCATCCTTCAGGATCCGAGTCTGCCCCTGCTGTAGGGTCCAGTGCTAAATCAGCCACAGGATCTAGGGAGAATGACCAAGCAGCCTCGTCTGTTGAGGCCACTAGCTTGGAGTCCATACCTGCACCACGAAATGATGACCCCACTCCAGTAGCCGGTGAGCCAAACAGATGGTGCATAGAGGGCCAATGGAAAATTTATCGGGATGCCAAGATGATAAATGACAAACAGAAAATGGCCCGACTTATTACAGAGGAGCGCAGAGTTCTCACAGGGTGCTTGCACACTGTCCCGGATATCCACCGGTTGTTTAACTTTCACAAGTGTGACTGGATGGCTGGAGACCCAGGGACGTATAGCGAGGAGATTGTGCGAGAATTCTACGCCTCTTATGCAGCCACTCACCGAGGTTCAATTACCAAAAGGTCAAAACCTCTAGCCCAAGATCCTCTCACTTCCACTATTGTCCGGGGTTGTCCGGTGGACATATCACCTGCCACCATTAGCCGTTTTCTCTATGGCCCTACCACGGGTCACTCTTGGTCTCTCAACACTTCAGAGTTTTATTATTGATGGGACTTCGTGAGGAGTGGCGCTTTCCAGAGGAAAACTGAGCAGCGAGAGGCTATTCTACTATGGTTGGCCAGGTACATTGTTGCAGATAGGGAGCGTGCGGAATCAGTCGATGCTCCACGGTTGGGTATCCGGAAGGCCACATTAAATTTTGTGGCCAAGTTCTTCTGGCTGCTGGTACCTAACAAAGTGTCTCCCACAAAAGCTGATAATCAAGTCACTTGGGACAGAGCGGTCATGGTGGCGGCATTGGTAGCAGGAGTGGAGATTGACTTTGCCCGCATGCTGCTAGCAGAGATTCACGAGAGGGCATTCAGGACCTCCACTACTTACCCATTCCCATGTCTATTTTTTCATTTGTGCAGGGACTCTGGAGTGCCGATCTGGCATTGTGACAGATTAGTCCACACTACTGGGCATTGGACGTAGGCCTCATACGAGATAAGGCAAATGTGGCGGCACCTCGCAGAGAGCCCCAGATTGAGGTACCTCCCTTGGGTACCGATCTTGCAGACACAGTGGGGCAGGCACAGGGCGGTGACCCCATTATCCCAGACCACACTGACACTGTACCGGGCTCCTCGTCTCAGGCAGCTAGTATGGCTCCTAGCTCTTCCCGATCCACACCACAGTTAAGAGCTACTGTTGTCCCGTTGGCCAGAGTACAGAAGTTAGAGGCTCAGATGGCCACACTGTTGCATCATATCCAGCCGTGGATGCAAAAGTCGATAGCCGAATCCGAGGCTAGTATGGAGCACAGGATGGAGGGGATGATGGACCAGAAGGTCCAGGCTGCTAATAAGCGTCTTGATGCCTTTGAGTTGCAAGTCCTCGAGTAATAAGCCCCGGCCATAGACCTATCTGCTTTGCAGGCTGACTTAGCCAGCCTCCGGACTGACGTTGATGCCATTCTTGCCGCACTTTCAGTGGGGATGAAACAAAATGGGAGTGATCAGATTTTGGGGGAGAAAGTAATAGGATTATTGTTGGGGTGATGATATGTAAGGGATATGGGAGTGATTTGGGGAGATAATGAGGGAGTTATGGGATTTGGAGGGGTTATAAATGGTAGGAGGGAATATGGGAAGTGGGGGAAGAATTTAAAAAATGAAAAGTTTTATTAGAAAGGGGGTCCGGATCGGGTCGACCAAACCCTAATTTTTGACCCACAAAACCCCGCTGATGGGCCGTGGGTAGACCTACGAACCGTAGCTCGGGTTCGTAGGTCACTCCATACTTAGAAAAAATTTGAGGACTTACCTACGGTGTGCGGACACCATTCACGGTCCGTGGTTTGACCTACGAACTGTCGATGGGGTCCGTAGACCTATGCAACAAACATTTTTCTGCAGATTTTGCCTTTCTTCCCTACATATGTAGCAATCATTAGGCCATTCTTTTTACATTTTTTGGATACTTTTTGGACATAGACCTTATTCTTTATCTAGCCAACACTAAAATAAAAATAAAGCACTTATATAAAGGAATACAGAAATGCAAATAAACAAAGAAAACTACTTAACTGAAAAGAAAAACCTATACTTGGCTAGATCGTACATCTTGGGTTGCCTCCCAAGCAGCGCTTGATTTAACGTTGCAGCACGACGCGGGCCTCTTGATTACTCAAACTTCATCAAGATAATATGCCTCAACCACCTCTTGCACATTCTCCTCTTTTCCCATTTAGATCTATATCCTCTGCCCGTTCACATTGAACCTTGTTCACTCATTATTCTCAAGCTTGACTGCTCCATGTGGGAACACTTGAGTGACTATGAATGGCCAGGTCCGGTTGTACTTAAGCTTGCCAGGAAACAAGCGCATCCTAGAGTTGAATAGAAGCACAAGATCACCCACAGCGAATTCTTGCTTTCCAATCCTTTGATCATGATACTTCTTCATCTTCTCAATGTACAAGGCTGAATTTCATAATCTCGTAGGCGAAACTCATCAAGCACATTCAAGTCACTTACTCTTTAATTCGATGCGGCGTCCCAATCAAAATTTAGCTTCTTCAGCACCCACATAGCCTTATGCTCTAGCTCTACCGGCAAATGGAAAGACTTACCATATACAAGTTGGTAGGGGTACATACCTATGGGAGTCTTGAAACCCACATAGCCTTATGCTCTAGCTCTACCGGCAAATGGAAAGACTTACCATATACAAGTTGGTAGGGGTACATACCTATGGGAGTCTTGAAAGCAGTGTGATAGGCCCATAGAGCATCATCAAGCTTCCTTGACCAATCAGTTTTATTCGCATTCACAGTCTTAGCCAAAATCTGCTTGACCTCTCTGTTGGATACTTCAACTTTCCCACTAGACTGCGGATGGTATGGAGTGGCTACATTGTGGCGGACGCCATCTTTCTCAAGTAGCGCCTTCAACAACTTAATACAGAACTGGGAACCTCCATCGCTGATAATCGCCCTAGGTGTACCAAATCTAGAGAAGATATTCTTTTTCAGGAATGCTGTGACACTCTTACCTTCATTAATGGAAAGCGCAATTGCTTCCACCCACTTTGACACATAATCAACCGCAACAAGAATATACTTCATCCCATGTGAACTCACAAATGGACCCATACATCAAATGACTCTATCACCAATATTGGATTCATAGGAAGCTCTTGCATCTTAGAAATTCATCCTTCTCTTTGGCAACGATCACAAAACTTGGCAAAATCATGAGCATCTTGGTGGATGGTAGGTCAGTAATACCCACACTGCAAAAGTTTATGCGCGGTTTGAATACCACTATGATGCCCACCAAAAGGCGATGAATGACACGCCTCTAGTATACTCAACATTTCAATTTCGGGAACACAGTGACGAATAATCCCATAACACAATTACGGTATAAATACTCATCCCAAAAGAACTTTATCACATCATGCATAAACTTTTTCCTTTTGTGAAAAGACATCCGATAGCACCAGATTACTTTCCAAGTGGTTGGCAAAGTCTGCGAACCAAGAAATCAGATCATGTGAAGCAGCCAATAGTTGTTCATCCGGAAAAGCATCATTAAATGTAGTCTCATCACCTAGATTGAGCATAGCTTCTTCCTCCAATCTGGACAAGTGATCGGAAACCTGATGTTATGTCCCCTTTCTATCTTTCACCACAAAGTCAAACTCTTGCAGTAACAACACCCATCTAATCAACCTCAGTTTTGCATCCTTCTTAGCCATCAAAGACCTCAATGCAGAATTGTCAGTATGCACTATGACCTTAGTATTTAGCAAGTAGGATCAAAATTTCTCGAATGCGAAAACCACGGCAAGAAGCTCATGTTCAGTCACTGTATAGTTCTTTTAAGACACATTTAGAGCTTTGCTAGCATAGTAAATAGGATGGAGAATCTTCTCTCGCCTCTTTCCCAATACCACACCAAGAACCAGTCCACTCACATCACACAACACTTCAAACGGTTGTCCCCAATCCGGTGAAATAATGATAGGTGAGAAAACTAGCTTTTCTTTCAACTCTCCAAATGCTTTCAGACAAGCATCATCAAACTCAAACCTACACTCTTTTTCGATCAATTTGCACAAAGGGTGTGCATTTTTGGAGAAATCCTTGATAAACCTCTTATAGAACCCTGTATGCCCAAGAAAATTTCTAACACTTTTTAAAGAGATAGGTGGTGGAAGATTTTCTATTACCTCAATTTTCGCTCTATCAAACTCAATACCCTTCTTAAAAATCCGATGACCCAGAACTATGCCTTCTTTCACCATGAAGTGGCACTTCTCCCAATTGAGCACAAGATTGCACTCTTCACACCATATAAGTACCTCGGCCAAATGATCCAAACAACGATCACAAGAGTCACCTACCATAGAGAAATCATCCATAAATACCTCAATAGTGTCCTCCACCATATTAGCAAATATCAACATCATATAACACTAGAAGGTCGCTGGAGAATTACACAACCCAAATGGCATATGTTTTAAGGCAAATGTCCTATAAGGGCAAGTGAAGGTGGTCTTCTCTTGATCTTCCGACGCTATGGATATCTGATCGTTGCCCGAATAACCATCAAGAAAACAATACAAACCCTTAACAGCAAGTTAGTCCAACATTTGATCCATGAACGACATAGGGAAGTTGTCCTTTTCTGTCCAAGCATTTAATTTTCGGTAGTCCATGCAGACTCTCCATCCAGTCACGAGCCGCATCGAAACAAGCCCATTTTTATCATTCAGAACCACAGTAATCCCACTTTTCCTGGGCACACACTGAATAGGACAAACCCAACTACTATTTGCAATGTGATAAATAACTCCTGCAACCAGCCACTAGATAATCTCATTTGCCACTACCTCTTGCATAAGTAGATTTAGTCATATTTTGTGCTCGATACTAGGCGTGTAATCCGGCATGAGTTGGATTTTATGAAAACAAATGGCAGGAGGGATTCCAATAATGTCTGCAATCGTCCACACAATAGCCCGCTTGAACCTCTTTAACACTGAAACCAGTGCCTCAACTTGTGTCACATTCAAATCTATCACAATGATGACCGGGAAAGTACCATCTCTCCCCAAGAATACATACCTCAAATGTGATGGGAGAGCCTTATGCTCCAATTTCGAAGCCTCTTCAACTGACGGTCTTGCGGGTGGAGAGTCACGATTCTTCATGTCTAACTCCAATTTATTTTGTTTTGAAAGGAATTCGAACCTATCAAGTGCGGCGACCAATTCATCATAGACTTCAATACCATCACCCTCAAAATTCATCATTACCACTGCTAGTGCATCAACACCAACCTCTCTTCAATAGACACCTCATAACCACTCTCTACAATATGATCCACCACGGATACCGACTTGATCTCACTACTTTGCTTCATGGATTTGCAAATGTTGAAAGTTATCTCTTCATTATTCAATCGGATCTTTATCTGCCCTTTCTCCATATCGACCAAGGCGCACCCAGTGGCAAGGAATGGTCTCCTAAGGATAATGGGAACCTCAAAGTCAACCTCACAACCAAGCATCACAAAATCCTCCAGAAAGATAAGAGACTCCACTTTCACTAGAACATCTTAGAGAACACTAATGGACCTCTTCACAGTTTTATCGGCCATGAGCATTCGCATCGTAGTCGGTTTTGGATCCCCTAAACCCAACTTCATGTAAATAGACAATAGCATCAAATTAATACTAGCACCCAAATAGCATAAGACCTTTGCAAAATGTAACAACCCGATGGTACAAGGAATAATGAAAGCACCAGGATCCTCCTTCTTCTGCATAAGGGACCTTGTAGGAATAGCACTACAATGTTACAACCTATCATTATCTTCAAAGATCACGACCCTTTTCTTCGTCACCAAATCTTTCATAAAATTTGCATACATAGGCATTTGCTCCAAAGGTTCTATCAACGAAACATTGATGGAAAGCTATTTCAGCGTAGCGATGAACCTGTGGTATTTCCCTTATTCATTTTTCTTAATCAACCTATGTGGTAATAGAGGTGGAGGTCTAGGCATAGGGACAAGTTTTTGGGTTATCTCTGCTTCCTTCCTTGTAGCATTCTTGGACTCTCGAGTAGCCTCAATCTCTTCATTATCTTTTTGAGCCACAATTTCAACCTCATATGGGATAGGTGCATCAATGGTCTTCTTACCCCTTCTAGTAGTGACTGACATACAATGCCCATCAATCTTTGGATTTTGGATGGTGTTGCTAGGATGTGTGCCAGGCTGACGTGGGTTTACTGTAGTGAACAACTGATTCATCTGCTGCTCAAGTTGCTTGATCGACACTGCATGGACATCAAATTTTTGACCAATACCACACA
Source organism: Solanum tuberosum (assembly GCF_000226075.1). Classification (NCBI taxonomy): domain Eukaryota; kingdom Viridiplantae; phylum Streptophyta; class Magnoliopsida; order Solanales; family Solanaceae; genus Solanum; species Solanum tuberosum. The sequence goes on along the minus strand of NW_006239011.1, from coordinate 1,553,429 downwards.
AGTCATTCTGCATCTCCTTCACATTCTCATAAGTCGAATCAAACCTCTTCATCATCTTCTGCATCATATCCTCAATAGGTGACATACTACCCCCAACTTCCCTAGTACCAAATTCCCAATTTTGAGGAGGAACATAACGCCCACCCCTATCGTTTCTGTTGCCATAGTTGTTTCGGTTATAGTTGTTGCCGCAATTGTAATTCCCATCCCGGACATATTGACCCTCTCTATTGTAGTTTCCATAGTTCTGACCATGGTTTCCTTAACCTTGGAGCCAATTATCCGAATTGGAACCTTGTGTGTTGGCTTGGAAACCCCCCGTCTGATCATAAACGAACCTTCCCATAAATTTGGAAAAAGAATTGTGAACTGTTTGTTTTACTTCAGTTATTTATTTGGTGGATATTTATTAAATAATTAATAATTAGTTTATTGTAAATGGACAAAATTTTAAATTCATTTAAGACCATATGTCAGTTGGCCTATAGGTAGAAAAAAATTAACAAAATTCAGCAATTTTGGTTCATAATTAAATTAGAGAAAATAAATTAGGGAGAAGACAAATTGTACAATGACAAAGAGAGACTACATATTCTTGCAGGTAAAAATCCTTACCCCCAACCCTCGTTAATATATGCTAATGTTAATTAAGGAGTACAAAGTAAATTATTATTATAATTGAACATAGGATGCTAGTATTAATAACTTTCATAATGGGGGATTGAAATAAATTGGAAGTTTGAAAACGTTTGGTGGGTCACATTTGGTTGTAGGATTTCTTTGGTTGAGGGAAGGGGACAAGGTTTTGGTTAAAAAATTAATAACAATAATTTGGGAATCATACGATAGCGTTTAAGGGTTATGGGTGGATGGTTGTTTTGGCTTTCTGGATTCTAAGTTATTATTTTTTGCGGGTCCTTTAATTTATTGTTATAGTTACTCTCTAACATTAAGCTTTTATATATTGACATATGTGACTAAATATTAGGTGTATTATATTATATGAATTTTGTTAGAATTATATTATTTTGAGGAATTAAGAATTAATCCTAGGCTTGCAAAATTAGGAACATATGAGACTTGATATATTAGTTGGTATCAAAATTTAGGAATTTGATTATAGATTAGGGTGGGTTTTTCAGTGTAGGCTAGATATGTCGTAATATATGTGTCTATAGACTCATTTTCTTATGAATATTGTATACTTGATAGTATTGAAACGTTCCAAGGGATTGAGGAAAGGAAAAGAATTGGGGAATTAGCTTGCTTGACTTCAGTTCTTTGGTTGAGGTAGGTTATAATTTATTCTATGTGATAGAGAGACTCTTACTACTGATTTATAGTCATTGAGTAATGTTGTGAAGTTCTCTGTGTACTTAATTGTTGTAGTTTGGATGATTCATATGTTGTTGTGATTGGTCGGTTATCCAAAAACTATGAAATCCATAATCTTAAACTTGCTCTATCAAAGTGATGCCTTGAATAAAGAAGGCTGGATAAAATATTGTTACTTAAGTGGAAAACGAAGATAAATTAAGAATGATGAATTAACTTGATGTTCGGATCGGGTGTCATGAGCCGAAACAATATGTTTGGATCAGGTGCCACAAGCCGACACAACATTATTGGATCTGGTATCATGTTTCGGCATGGTAACATTAAGGGAAAACATATTAAATAACTTAATGAACTAAATCTCAAAGAACCCATTTTCCAAAAGTGTGTGGTGCGGAGGCATGAGTCCTCATGTGTGTTCTTGATATTGTGACTAATTACATACTTGTTTCATTACTATTTTTACTTGTTCATGTTGTTTGTTGCCTGCCACCTGCTAATTGCTATAGTTGATTTCATGATCACTTGATGCATATTGGTTTCTATTTCGAGTCGGCCGATAATATCTACTCACTACATGTTGCCTTGTACTGACCCCTACTTGTGTTTTTCTTTGTTTTCCTTTTGTGGAGTGCAACGAGTATACCAGCGAACTTCGACTCGTCCTCAGCTCTAGCAAGAGTCCATCATATCAGGTTCCACGGTGAGCTATTAATTCTAGCTCGTGTTGAATTCTCTCAGTCATAACAAGATGTTCTCAGTTTTCGCATACAAATTACTTTATTTATTTATTTAGTCTGCTGTAGTTAATACGCTCAGACTTGGTATTTTTGGATTAGATATATTTCATATGATGACTTTCATGTTTTTGAAACGGTATGTAATAGACTCTAGAGGATTTTGTATTTCTTACTTTTATAAGGTTTGGGTTTACACAATATTATAGTGCATAAGTTGAAAAACTAATCTAAGTTGTGCTTTGCATTGGTTGGTTCGCCCACCTAGAAGGTTAAATGTGGGTGCCCCTCATGACTCATTTTGGGTGTTGTCAAAAATCGTCTACAAGGGTTTCCAAAAACTCTAAATGTGGAAAAATGGGATAAAACCCTGAAACAATAACCATAAACCTTCCCTAATGTCGCTTAAGTGAACAAAGGGTTGCTTAAGCTAACCCCACATAAAATGGGACTATCACAATCGCAGACAAAGCTTCGCTTTTACGAAGGTCAAAAGCGAATAGGCCTTCAAAAAAGCGAGGGTTTGACCAGAGGACCCTTTGTGAATGCTAGCAGATCGTCCCTAATGCGACCCTTGCAAAAGTGAGCTCTGCAGTCATCAGGAACACAACCAACTCTCAAAACATCAAAAGGACCCTTTGATACACACAAACTATCATGACCTAAAGTACAACCTAGACGTGACAAGGAGTATAAGACTCTGATAGACCCAACACAAGCCACTTGACATATATATACACAAAATAATAGATAAAAGTAGAGAATATCACAGAAATGGAAAGTTTGACATTAAAGCGGAAGCCTACCATAGTCTTGACAACCCATCTAATACATCAAAAGAAGTGGTCAGAACGTAACCCGTATATATTGATCTTGAAGCCCAAAACAATGGTGAAAAAGGAGACTTGGTTTCAAAATCCCAGCTTCTTCTTTCTTTATATTCAAAGAGAAAAACTTGAGAGAATTTTGGGAATTAAAAAAGGGAATGGGATTTTGAGAATTTGAGTGAATGAGATAGTTTGATTAGTTTTAAGGGTTGAAGGGTAGTTATAGGACATGAAATAAGGGTCAAAACAATATAGTATATGCATTAGATGCATATGAAAAGGCTCAAATAGACGGATGGTTCCTACAGTTGTGACCTACAACCCTTAAAGAATATTTATGGTCCATCCTAGTCAAATGTAGAACAAACTTCAGAAACCCAAATATTCAATTATTTCCCACGAGAACTTTCTACAGTACATTGAATTTTCTACGGTCCATTGACCCCATCCATAAAACCCAACTTTAGGTTCAGAATTTAACTAAGTTTGGAAGCTTCCTACGAAACCCATCTACGGCTCGTTAACCTTCTTACGGTTCGTCATGTTTATTCATAGGTCAAACTTCATAATCTTAAAATTCTAAAAGCTTATCTCCAAGTCTACGACTTCCTTTCAATGGCTCGTAAGACTTCCTACGGTCCCTAGGTTGGACTCATAGAACCTATTTCAGTGCCCAAATCTGCATTGTTCTTTTCCTTTCGACTTCCCAACTTTTAAGGTGTCACAGAAACCATATATGCAACCTGGATTAAACTGGACAATCTGGATTTAATGGAACCATCGAATCACGAATCTGAGGTCTCTTTGACTTGAAACTTTTAGAAGTCACAAGAAATGAATATAACACCAAAAAAATGCTAAATCAAGCTAGAAACCCTTGAAAATTTATTCAGGACCTCATTTAGGCATAAAATCAACCCCCTAATCCAATGGAACTCTCGAATTCTAATTCGAGCATCTGAACCCTGAATTTTGACCAAAGTCAACCGAAAGGCTAAAATTTCACAAAGTTTAAACTTAAGACATGAAATCCTAAGAAAGACTCTGAATCAGTCTTAGACCAATTTTTACATTTAGAACTTATTTAATTGATGAAATTCTATTCCGACACCCAAAACTCCAAAAGAAATCAAAAACTACATTTTAACAACTTTTGCCTCTTGAAACCAAAAACGTACAAAATTCAAAACTTTGTACTCAAAGCTCGACATCAATTTCAAGATCCATTCGGAAATAACTCAGGGTCACTATCGAGAAGGGTAAAGTGATAATTTTAAAAAAATTCCAAAAATAACCTTCTTGGTTAATATAGAACCTGTTAATTATTAGTAACTGCAACAGATATCATCCTCGTTAGGACGATAATTTTTCATTTCAAAGTAAATAAGGACTAAAATTGACGGATATGTAAAATTAAATGGTTAGATTTAATATTTTGGTATTCAAATTTTATTTAGGTTTTATCGTACATGATATGAGGATAAGAAATTAATAAGACATGGTATACCAACTAATAAACCTATTGAGAGAAATACTTTTTTTCTTTTTAGGACATAAAGTTATAGTGGAATGAATTTATACGAAAAAAATTCAAAATAATTTTAGTGAAATCTTTTCAATATTTGAATGAATTTTAAGGAAATTTTATCAAACACATACCAAACTACTCAAAAGGAAGATTACAAGAATTTGCTTTCAATACTACCTCCCAAAAAATTATTTAAAAGAAACGAAGTTAATTTTCATACAAACTCTAAACTAGACCAGTATATTCTAAACAGTTCCTTTTTACTCTCACTTTGTCTTCTCCGCCTATCATGTTCATTCTATCAGAAGATGATTCTTAATCAAGTTCTTCTTCAAATAAGTTTGAGGTTTAGACTTATGCCTTGTTTATTTCATTGATCTATCTTTATATATCTTCTATTATTAAATTTTTTGTGATCTTCATTCTTTTTTTCTTTTTTTTTGTCTATTATTATTATTTTCTTTCTATTTTATTTATGGAAGTTCTAGTACATCTAGGATGAAAGAGAGGAGATCGATCATTTTGGGTTTGACCACATTAAATAATTAATTATTGATATGGTGGAAATAAATTTAACTCATGATTGATCTAAAGATGGCAACCAGTTTAATAATTTCTTTGTACAAAGAAGTCTTTAAAATTGATTTTTCCCAAAATTCTTAATTTTTTTTTAAAGAACTTGAAATTTAAGATGATTTTTTTTTATCACTAATCCAATGAATCTTGACAGATGCATGCTCACAATTGATCGAAACCTATAATTTTTCTTATGATGGATATAAATTTTTCATATTCCCCCCCCCCCCCGTTTATTTATCTAAACATTTATTTTTATTTGAAGAATGCAATTTCTAATAAAGTAGATTGATCATCTTAGGTTTCCCCATTAAAAGTTAAATGATTGTTGCTCTGAGTGGAATCAATTTAATTTGTGATAGATCTAGAGGTTGTGGGTGCCTTCAAATTTTTTTATTAAGAAATTTTAAAAATTGATATTTTCTAATTTTTTAGAACTTTCTTAGAAATATTTTTTGATGAAGAATGATTTATTTTTATCATACATCCAATATATTTAGTGAATCGTTTGAGATGTATGACCACAACAATAATTGATCTGTTACAGAATGTATACATTGATGGATAAACATCTTTTACTTTGACTCCTTTTGTGTGTGGATATTCTAGCATTTTGATTAAGTTCTTAAGATGTTACTTGATACGTAAATATAAATTACTAGCAAGCTAGCAATTTTCATCATTTTTTGAAAAAGTTTTCTATTACTTCACAAAACATTTTTGTCTTACCAACAGATCTAACTACTTGTTTCTTATTTTCTACTAGAATATGGACAACCAACACAAAATTTACGGTGATGAAGATGCAATGTTAATAGATGTTCCCATATCTTTTATTACACCTCAAAAATCAAAAGTTGATGATTTAGAGGTAAGCCTTAAAAAGTTCGTCTTATTATAAGGTGTTAATTTTTATTTTCTTCTAAGCCATGTACACTATTCTTTTAATGGATGCATGAACAACTGTGTGATGTTAATTGTGCTATGAAAGAAAAGAATACAATTGAATCGTATCATGACAACAACATCTAAATAGTTTTACAAATAAAAATAAATTAAATGTTTGACATCACCTTTCTACATAAACAAGTAATGAAAAAATCTCAAAATTCCATCTTTGTTTAAACGCATCATAGTTGAAAGTATTTTGATCCATTTATACCCACATGAAAATTGAAATAACATTGAATTAACATTTAGAATCTGACTTAAACCATTAGTACTCTTATTTTTTTTTAATAAATATATATATTAAAACGATAAATTAATTTGTATTACGGTTGAAACTATAGTTTCTTTTAAAAAGAATAGAAATTAAAATTTTCTTTTAATGTGAAGATGCTTGAACAATGATAAAGAGATTTGAACTTCTCAAGGAAATCATTGTTTCTATTATTGAAAACCGAAGACCAATTGAAAATCACCTCTTTTTTTAAAAAATTTGTCGGGGGTATTCTGATACTCTCATTAATGTTTTAAAATGTTAATTAACACACATATAAATTACAAGCAGGTTAGAAATTTTCATCTTTATATTATTTAAAGGAAAACTTTTTGATTGTCTCCTCCAGTATAATTAGTTCACCCAATTTTGGGTTTTACGAAATAAATAACAAAGTGTTTTATATTTTCAACTGGAATATGGGTACAAAATTCAAAGTAGATGTTGAAGATGCAATAATGACAGTTCCCATATCATCTGCCGCACCTCAAGATGATATTTCAAAGGTAAGTGTTTGCAAAGTCCCTTCATTGTCTAACATACAAATTTTAAGGTGCTTAGTACTGTTCCTTTTAAGACATGCATGTAAAAATATATTTTGATGCATTAGGGAATAAATTTTTTAATGTTAGTTGTTTTATAGAAAAAGGATAAACATTTCCTTTCTAGAGCCAAAGCATCTAAGGCACATAAAACGAACATCATTTTTAACTATAGTATTAGAAGTTCTCTAATAAGTCTAAGACTTCATTTGTCTTTTTAAGAGTAAAAGACGTTTAAATAAGGATGCATATCTAAAATATAAGGCATGTATTAAGAATATCCGAATTGACATCTCAATGTTAAGATGGTGTATTAAGATATGAATAATAAATAATACTATTGTTATTGAACTCGTTAACATCCTCCGACTTAGAAACATAGAACCATCGAGGATTCATCTTAGTGAATCTCCAAAATAGATCATGCTCATCTCTCGTCATCACCAGTCCAATCACTATCCACGAAAATACCCATATCTTATAAACCTTGTCCATCCATGAAGCCACATCAACAATATACTGGACACACAAATAATGCCCTATTAAAATTTGGCTACCACTCCAATCCCTACCAAACCCGTCACCAAAGTCAATACTTACATAATTGCATCTGATGAAGTCAGAGCTAGTGCAACAGTCTCCTAAAGGTGCCATTGCTTTCTCTGCTGACATATTAAGAGTATTTAGAAGTGCGGGACTTATACTTGTCTCGAACCTGGTCAATAGTTAGGGCCTTGGCCCTGGATGGTGTTGATGTCCTATTTATGTCCCGATTACCTCCATTAATGCGCATCATAATAGTAACTGCCAGCTCAGGTGCCTCAACTGTAGCTTCTCCTGAAAGTATTCATTTGTGAGAGAAAAGAGTGAATGTTATATACCAATTTGGATCGCCATGGAATTAAGTAATAACACAAAGGAAATAATAATGTTTTACTAGTGTTGAAGAGTAGTACATATATCTTCGTACCATTCTAAAAGACTCTAGTAAACATGTCCTTGTATGATCAGATCAAAGAAGCAAGAGATTTTATCCCAACTTTGTCATTATATAAGACACCCACACTAAGTCCATGGTGGGCAAACCATATTTTACCTACTAAGAAATACTATTACCGACTCATTTAACACAATTTAAAAACATTAAGACAGGACATAAAGTCTCAAGCATAATAGATTAAGAAATGTGGATATTATATCTTCAGAATCCAAAAGTCATCATACATGACTTCTACTAAAATACTTAAGAATAGTAACAAACTAAATAAATAAACAATTTCTGAAAGAGAAAATCATTGGTCCTCTAGAAGATCTATGGAAGCCTGGAAAGGAGTACCACATCCTCACATCAGAAGTGCAACTACGTTGAGTGTGGGGCCCCGTAAAAGACTCTAGATCATAGTCTGCACTTAAAGAAAAGTGCAATAGTAGCATTAGTAAAAACACTATGTACTAGTAGGCATCATAGGTATGTAATCCAACAAGCAAGTAGACATGTAAATCCAATAAGAAGGTAGACATAATCAATAACTCATCAAGTTAACTAGTCAATATCCACCAGGTAGATAATCTCATTCCGACATATTAATTTCGACACATGACCGAGCCCTGGCTCCTCCCACTGCTTGGGAGCTTACGCTTTCATGTTCTATTTCACTCCCGGGGGTTCTTTACCCTCACGGTACTACTTCGCTATCGGTCACCCAGGAGTATTTAGCCTTGCAAGATATATAAGTAACCACAGAAGAAATAACAAAACCACAAACTCTAAATAATATAAGCAATCACACACAAATATGCATTTGTATCCACACTGAGTTATATCAGAATAGTCTCTGCATCTATTAGTCTCATCTGTCACTCACTCAATCATTCATCTGTACACACATACAAAAAAAAAAAAAAAAAAACTTTTCCAACTACTCATGTACCCCTATCTATTCATGTACCTTACCTGTGTGGTACTCGATCAATTACACAATCTTATATCATATCTAAATTGTATCAAATTCATCACCCACAACTGCTTATTCATAAGCTCACATTGAAACTAAGTCAGTCATCATCAGAATAGTGTGTATATTTAAACATTATATGTTGATTAATCTCTCAGGTTGTTACGACCCAGACCGTCGTGAGTGGCACCCACACTAACCCTCCTATGGGAGAACCATAACTACTAACCAACTAATCTCAACTAAGAATTTAAAGATACAGAAGCATGTTTAAATGCAGAAAACTAAAGTTCCCATAAACTTCCAACAAAAGTCTAACAACCAAAACTAACATATTACGGAAAATAACGCCTAGAACCTGAAATTCAATGTACCAAAACATCTAAGGTTCAATCATAGGTCTAAACAAGAAAGGGTAAAACCCCAAACTAAACATAAGAATCTAAAGAACTAGTCTAAGTCCAACATTTGGACATAAACAGAAAGAGAACTCATGGCAGCCTGGAAGAACTTACTCACCCTTGAATTCGAAGATCACTGATCTTCTAACGAGGTCTGTCAATATCTTCTTGAAGATACCCTGTACACAACAAAGAAAGAGCAAGGGCAATATAAGTACACAACCATGGTGTACTGGTAGGACCACACGACTATCCCACTGAATGTAACATATATAAGTCAATACAACAATATAATAACATGCATACACTGAACATACACAGTATCGATATCATTTACGAACAATGAACAATTTCACATTTCTCAAGATATACAGTTATGTTAAAACAATGGTCCTCTCATGGAACCCACACCCAAATTGTTAGTGTACCAGTATGTGGTACTCGATCCAATGATTATGTCGGAATGTGGAAACTATTGATTCCACAAATTGGACTCATTTAGGGCTATATTTTAATAGAAATTGTGTCCTCAAATATTTATTTTATCTCAATATCTGATTAAAACCCTTAAGTTTTAGGTATTTGAAGTTTGAAAGAAAGCATGGACACTACATTGCAAAAAGGAATGAAAAGGCTGAAAAGAACGAAGAAATGAAGGCCTGAGGATCATCGAGTCCACTGGGCGAGTTGCCGAAGGGTCTTACTTTGCCTTTTGTTCCAGTGTGGTGAGCCATAAAGGAAAGGATCAAGTCGGGGGAAAAAGGGAGCAGTCGGTGCATCGCCGAAAAGTTTCGCGAAGCAGTACCATGTCACCTAATGACCCAGAGCACGACAATGCTGATGGCTGGTGCAAGACGGTGATGAACTACACCAAAAGGCGAATCGCTGAGTTGATCGGTTAATCCGACTAACGACACCGAATGATCCGCTGCAGCACAAATCTGTGAAAACTATAAATACTAGTTAGAGTTGTAGTTTTTAAGTGTAGAAAAATATTATAATTTTCATATAGAATAGTACTTTTTGATATTTTTTCTCTAAGTTTGAGAGGGTTTTGAAGAGTTGAAGATCCAAAGGGTTTCACCTTCAAGATTTGGATTTGTGTCTCTTGGATTCTACAATTTTGGCCTGTATCAAGACTTAAATCTTCATACCCAGTTGAATGCGATCTCAATATGGTATAAATTTCTACCTCTTATACATGTGTGGCTAAAAACCCCAATTCTTGGGGTGTGATTTAACGAATATGGATTAAGATAATTGTTGGGTCTTGCTTGTTGATAGTTTAATCGTAGTTTAATTGTGATTTCGTTTAGTAGTTGTGGATGAATTAAATGAATTTGTAGTTGTATATACAAGTTTATTTATGTGTGTTCAGCTTGCTCGAGAGAGAGAGGTCGTAAAACTAAAACTACTAAATTGATGGTCGGTGGGATTGGGTCGACATGAGGTTCAGCTCGATAGAGCGAATCCTAGTCTCATTACCATACACTCAGATCAAGATAGTTAGTGGGTTAAAGTGTAGGCTAGTCTTCATGCGGCAAGTGGGTGTCCGAGAGGATCGCATTGGAATTGGGGTAAGTTGCTTGAGATAGAGCTTATTCCCCTTAAAGTTTAGCCTAGTCACAATTATTCTATGAATCTTCTATCGAAAGCATGTACCCAATAATCTAGCTTAACTCATATTCCCATCACATCCCAAGGATGCCCTCCCATTACTTAGAAATCCTTGTTTATTAACTACGACTAGTTAGAACTTAATTTTATTTTTCTATTAATTCACAAAAACACTCTCTTGGGAACGATCCCAGCCATTGGTTGGGTTACTTTACTCTTGTACGATCGTAGACACTTGCTTTGGAAGTTGGGTCTGGATTACACAAACATCAAAATGGCGTCGCAGCAGGGGAGTGGTGTTATTTGAGAATTCTTAGTTGAGAAATTTTTTTGTTCTTCTTAGTCGAAGTTTCCTTACTTAATATTTAGTTTAGTTTTGTTTGCTTGTGTGAATATTTCTGAAAGCATGAGTGTTAATGGTAGCAACGGTAGCCAGGTGGGCCACCAAGACCATATAAGAAATCTCAACGATGTCCAAGAGCCCAACATCAATGGTCCTCATCTCATGCGAGGTATTGGACCTATCCGGTTACCTCCAACCGAGAGAAATGCAGTGTTCCACATAACGAGCACTGTGTTGCAATTCTTGCAACTAAACGGACTTTTCAGCGTGTTGACTCACGAGAATCTTCGGAACTTCACGGATGTGTGCGGACCATTCTCATTCAAAAACATCACTCAGGAGTCTGTCCGATTAAGATTATTCCATTTCTCGTTGATGGGAGAGGCGTGTAAATGTAGCTGAGTTGCCCCGTGAATCCATCACTTCCTGGGAGGAATTAGTAACCGCCTTTCAGGTGCAATTTTTCCCTCCCTCGAAGATAATGACCCTTCGAGATAGTATTCAAAGCTTTAAGCGTCTGGAAGGAGAGCCTCTGCATGAGACATGGTTACGGTTCAAAAAGTTGGTGCTTCAATGCCCAACCCATGGTTTACCCAATAATGTATTGCTGCAGTACTTTTACCGGAGTTTGGACTTGGTAAACAAAGGGGTCACTGACCAACTTTTGCTTGGAGGCTTAATGCAGCAGCCATATGCAGTAGCAACCCAACCTGTAGATGGCACGACAACTATCAATAGAGTGTGGTACACTCGCGAGGACCAAGTCTCTCCTCTCACCTTCAAGATATCTAAGGAGCAGATTGCAAAAGACCATGAGAAAGACCAAAACATGGCCAAGATCATGATAGAACCTGACATTTTATCCAAAAATATCATGGGGGCTGGTGCCCGGGGTGTAAATGTAGTGGTTGTCGGGTGTGCAAATTCTAAGTAGATGAAGTTTGAAGCCTTGTATAACGAGGAGGTAAACTTTCTATCCAAGCAAGGCAGTGGCTATCGCTCAAACTACCCAAGGCAGGGTGGTAACCAAGGATGGGCCAGAGATGAGTGTTGAAAGGATCGAGATAGTAAATGGAGAGACCGTAATCCAAATTGGAAGGATGGGGAGAAGGATAAATATGTGCCTCCCCAAGAGTGGAAAAACCCCAAGGACTCGGAAGGTGGTAGGTCTGAGGATATGCTCTCACGTAGTGTCAACAAAGTTGAAGGATCAGACAAAATGCTAAAAGACATGAACGAAGATCTATCCACCCTTAGCTAAACCGTCACATCCCATTCAGTTTCGATCAAATAGTTAGAGACTCAAATGGGTCATATCTCATCTTATCTCAATCCGAGACAGCAAAGGGGTTTGCCTAGTGACACTATGGTCAACCCCATAAATGAGGTTTGAAGGTGGACTTGCATCATGCCACAACGTTAACTAAGTCGTTGTTTGAGAGGCAACCCACAACTATTTATTGCATTCTTTCATTTTAATAATATAATACTTTGTTGATTATGCAGATGAAGGTGTGGAATGTGTTTGAGAAGTGCAGGGTGGCGAGCAACTAGTCTAACTGGAGAATCACCGAGGAGTTCGGCGACCCCGAACAAGACCTCCGTTAAACTCAGGACCAACTTACATTGGAGTCCGTAAAACTCAGCGAGGACAGGAAATTATTGGTGAATCTCTAGTCATGTCGACGATCTCGACGAAAATCTCCGTTTGGACTCCCATAATACATGGAGATTCAGTAAAACTCAGCGAGGAAGGTGATTTCTCAATGCGACGCCGAATGATTTGGTGATCCTGACCCTTGTATTCTCTATGCACTGCACTCGGCGAGCCGCCGAAATAGGTGCGCGCCTCGCCAACTGGTTCAACGAAGTGATTTTGCAATTAAACTACCTTTCTTTTGTCTGAAAACTTTCTAATTTTTTCTTGAAGCTTTGCAGAAATGGCTAAACCGAAAATAGCAGAAGAGATATGCCACCCCGACAAACAAGAGCGTAAAATTTCTAGAAAAAAACAAAGGCACCAAATAATCCCAAAATGGATAATGAGGGCAAGAAGCCCTGTGCCAGAAAGAGAAAAAATCCCCGAGACCCCACTATTCCCTCGTGGAGACATGGATTCTTCACAACTATCTACTCCTTTTTGGCGGCTCATGACTTGGACAATCTTAGTAAGTCAGTTGCAGTTGGATCTTTTGAAGAAGCTATGGGGGCCATTATCAAATTCCAGGCTGAAACATCGGGTATTGATGCCCAGACAGATGGAGAGACAGATTAGCCAGGATCACCTTTTTACCTCCCTCTCTGTCTTTCATCATTTTACCTTTAAGATTCTATGTTATTTGTATTTGAGGACACATGTTTTTATTTGTGGTGGGCTGAGGCCCACCACTGTGTGCTATTGATGCTCGTGTTTTGTTTATATTTGGGTAGAGGGTTTTGAAGACTTGAAGATCCAAAGGGTTTCATCTACAAGATTTGGATTTGGGTCTCTTGGATTCTTCAATTTTGGCCTGTATCAAGACTTAAATCTTCATACCCAGTTGAATGCGAGCTCAATTTGGTATAAATTTCTACCTATTTTACATGTGTGGCTAAAACCCCAATTCTTGGGGTGTGATTTAGCGAATATGGGTTAAGATAATTGTTGGGTCTTGCTTGCTGATAGTTTAATCATAGTTTAATTGTGATTTCGTTTAGTAGTTGTGGATGAATTTAATGAATTCGTAGTTGCAAATACAGGTTTATTTATGTGTTTTCGGCTTGTTCGAGAGAAAGGTCGTAAAGCTAAAACTACTAAATTGATGGTTGGTGGGAGTGGGTGAACATGAGGTTAAGCTCGAAAGAGTGAATCCTAGTCTCATTCCCACACACTCAGCTC
>NW_006239011.1:1501131-1539368 GCF_000226075.1 Solanum tuberosum | reverse complement strand
CGGTTACGACTAGGGGGTGATCCCGGGTTGTGACAAAGGCGTAGGTTGGTCTTCATGCGGAAAGTGGGTGTCCGAGAGGAACACATTTGAAACGGAGTAAGTTGCTCGAGAGAGAGCTTATCCCCCTTAAAGTTTAACCTAGACACAATTATTCAATGAATCTTCTATCGAAAGCATGTACCCAATAATCTAGCTTAACCCATATTCCCGTCACATCCCAAGGATCCCCTTTCATTAGTTAGAAATCCTTGTTTATTTTGCTATTTGTACTTACTAGTGACAAAACCCCATTGTTAATTGACACTATTGTGTCCCCCTTTAATTACAATGTTTTTAATCGTTAATGTCTTTTGCTATGACTAGGTAGAAATTATTTTATTTTTCTATTAATTCTCAAAACCACTCTCTTGGAAACGATCCCAACCCTTTGTTGGGTTACTTTACTATTGGATGATGTAGACACTTGCATTGGAGGTTGTGTCTTGATTACGCAAACATCAGAAACCGATCGCATGTTTATGCCGAAACGTGGCAATCGATGCAAATTAGTGTGTCGGAACGCAACAGCCGATCCATTCAACAAGCCACAATCATAATCACAAATACATTTTCATACTCATACAATCAACTCATTATTCATGGCATTCATCATTCATCTATCCTCATTTACCACTAGTGTGATCAATAATGAAACATTCTTATACATACATGTATAAGAATGAAGCAAGAACAAACATACATCACACAACATGAAATCACAACCATCACCTACCTCAAACAAAGCTTAAATCCCCTAAGAAACTTGAATCTTCCATTTACGGATTCGTTCCGCCTGTTCTTGGTCTACAAACAATTAATATAACACGGGAATCACTAAAGAATAACTAATTACCCGAATTCTAATCAATAATATCAATCCTAGGTCAAACCCTTAATCCCCAAACCCAGATTAAGGATTTTTCCACCATAATTTCGAGATCAAAACCCTACCCCACTGATAATTACCCACTAGATGACGTTGTACGGACCAAAAAATGGACTCGAGAGTTAAACCTTATCTTTAGCCTTAATAATGGTAAAAAAACTATCAAAAGAAATCACTTTGGGTCATCTCCTAGCTCTCAAAGTAAAAAAGTGCATAATAAAATGTTCTAGGGGTTTATTTTCGACTTAAATAACGCTTGTGCCGCCATAGCGGTACTCACCTGGCTACAACGGTCCTGCCCTGGCGGCACAAAATCCCATCGTAGCATCTTTCATGAAACAGAGAGCTAATTAACGAATTTCCAAACCCCCATTTCATAGCACACCTTTGTTCATTGACACTCAGAAACTACCCTCCCACGCTAAGATCGATTTCAAGAGTTCTACTCGCCCTAATTCGATTCAGTAAAGTCGTACGAGTTCCTTAATGTCTTAACTATCTACTCGTCTGATCAAATTCATAAATAGATCTCCCATTTGTTACCAGATTTCCCTAGACATTACTGACTTTGAGTTCATCCAAATCAGGACTAGGTTGGGAAATTCCAATTTACTATTAAACAGTTTTTTGGCCCAAAATTTTTATCCCGTTGGCTTTTCTATAATGACGGGAACCGGTTATATCAATAGATACTAATTTACCCATCACTCGTCCCCAAGTGACAAACTTAGGAAATAGGCTATGGAAATAATGAAGTGGTACCTGGATCGACGAACAATTAGGGATAGTTGTCTCGCATGTCCTTCTGGGTTTTCCAAGTAGCTTTCTCAACTGGACGATGCTTCCATTGTACTTTCACAGACTTAATCTACTTGTTCCTCACCTTCGGCACACCATGATCAAGAATTGCCATCAGTTCCTCCTCATATTGGAGGTCTTTGTTCAACACAATTGAGTCCCATTTGATGATGTAATCCCCTTCACCATGATATTTCTTCAACATTGACACATGAAATACCAGATGAACTCTCCATGGGTTAGGAGGTAAAGCCAATATATACGGCACTGGCCCTACACATTCGAGAGCCTCAAAGGGACCAATGTATCGCGAACTTAGCTTTCCATTCTTGCCAAATCTCATCACCCTTTTATGGGTGATACCTTAAGAAGAACATTCTCACCAGTCTAAAATGTCATGTCTCATACCTTATGATCTGCATACTTCTTCTGGATACTGTAGGCGGCTAGAATCTTAGATTGAATACTCCTCACCTTATCTTGAGCATCCTTCAGTAAATTAACCCCCAAAGGTTTCATAACTCCAGCCTCGAACCATCCTATGGATGATCCACATCCCGTCCCATATAATGCCTCAAACGGTGCCATATAAATGCTGGAGTGATAACTATTATTAGAGGAGAACTCACACAAAGGTAAGAACTTATCCCAATGCCTTCCAAAATCAATCACACATGGCCACAACATGTCTTTCATTACTTGAATAGTCCACTCTGACTGTCCGTCCGTTTGCGGATTGAAAGCGGTACTAAAAGTGAGTTGTGTGCCCAATTCATCATGTAATTTCTTCCAAAACATGGAGATAAACTGTGTACCACGGTCTGAGATGATGGAGAGAGGCACCCCATTCAACCTTAGCTAATTGTTCCGCATTATAATTTATTCTTAACGGAATATAATGGGCTGACTTAGTCAATCTGACAACCGCTACTCAAATAGAATCAAACTTCCCCAAAGTCTTGGGAAGACCAAGCACAAATGCTTGGCTATCATTTCCCACTTCCATTCTGGAATTGGCATTATCTGAAGCAAACCTGCAGGCCTTTGGCGCTCATACTTTACTTGTTGACAATTTTGACACTTAGCTACAAATTCGGCGATATCCTTCTTCATGCCCGGCCACCAATAAATTCGTTTCAAGTTTTGGTACATCTTAGTCACACCCAGATGAATGGAATATCGTGAACCATGAGATTCTTCCATCAATTTCCTAATCAAGTCACCAACTCGAGGAACACAAATCCTTCCTTTAAAACTGAGCACACCTTCCGCAACAAGAGTGGTCTCTTGTGCCTTACCAATCGCAGTCTTTTTCTTAAGCTCATTCAAATTTTCATCCTAAAATTATTTGGCCTTAATCTCCTCAATGAATGTGGCCCTTAGTTCAATGCTAGCTAACACTCCACCTTTCTCTGAGATGCCTAACTGCATGAACTTAGATTCCAAGGTTTGAATTTCCATAGCCAAAGGTCGGTTGGATGCACTCAAGCAAGCTAGACTACCCATACTCACTTATTTGTGACTCAAAGCGTCTGCCACTAAATTAGCCTTGCCCAGATGGTACTGAATGGTGACATCATAATGATTAAGTAACTCCATCCACCTTTGTTGTCTCAAATTCAGATCCTTTTAGGTGAACAGATGTTGCAAACTACGATGATGAGGAAACACCAAACACTTAACACCACAGAGATAGTGCGGCAAGATCTTAAGATCCAACATTACTACTGCCAACTCCAAATCACGTGTTGGGTAATTCCTCTCATGCACCTTCAATTGACGCGATGCATAAGCAATACCATTCTTATCCTGCATCAACACAGCGCCCAAACCAAAATGTGAAGCATCACAATAAATAATAAAATATTTACCTTCAACTTTGTAATGCTTAAATAGGTGCGGTGGTCAAAAGAGTTTTGAGCTTTTGGAAGCTATCCTCACATTTTTCAGTCCATTCATATGGTACCTCCTTTTTGGTCAAATTTGTCAAGTGGGTGTAAAAAGAAGCAAAGTTATTCACAAATGGACGATAATAGCTAGCGAGCCCCACAAAACTCCTAACTTCCGTCATAGAGCTAGGCCGAACCCAATTCTTGACCACCTCAATCTTTTGGGGATCTACCATTACCCCTTCTTTTGAAACTACATGCCCCAAAAATGCAATCGAAGTCAACCAAATTCGCACATAGAAAATTTCGTATACAACCTTTGTTTCCCAAGAACACCCAGAACAATACAAAGATGGTCGGCATTCTCTTCCTCACTTTTCGAATAGACCAAAATGTCGTCAATAAAGACTATAACAAACAAATCAAGAAATGTCTTAAACACACCATTAATTAAACTCATAAAAGATGCAGGGGAATTAGTCAACCCAAACAACATAACTAGAAACTCGTAGTGGCCATCTCGGGTTCAAAATGCCATCTTGGGCACATCCTCATGCCTAATATTTAATTGATGGTAGCCAGACGTTAGATCAATCTTAGAGAAAACTGATGCACCTTGAAATTTTTCAAAAATATCTTATATTCGAGGCAATGGATACTTGTTTCGAATGGTGAGTCTATTCAACTGCCTGTAATCTATAAACATTCTCATACTTCCATCTTTTTTCTTAACAAATAAAATTGGAGCACCCCATGGGGAAGCACTAGGATGAATAAATCCTTTATCTAGAAGCTCATGGATTTGAGCCTTAAGCTCTGTTAATTCTACCGGAGCCATGCAATATGGAGGGATGTAAATGGGATGAGTACTAGGTTCTAAATCAATTCAGAAATCTATATCTCTATCCGTAGGCATACTAGACAAATTAGTAGGAAACACTAATCTAAATTTTGACACCACATGAATAGACTCAATAGATGGAGACTCAACCTCAACATCCCGAAGATGAGCCAAATACGCAATACAACCCTGTCCTATCAGTTTCCTAGCCCGAATGGAGGATATGATTTTAGCTTGCTTAGGCTTGTACACCCTTTCCCACTCTAACTTTTCCCTACCAAAAATTTCTAGAGTTACACACTTAGCATTACAATTAAGCATAGCATAATAGTGGGACAACCAAGTCATTCCTAAGATTATATCAAAGTTAGTCATATAAAAAATTACCAAATCAGCTCAAGTTTGAAAACCCATAAACAAAATAGGACAAGCACGATAGACATGGGTGACAAGGACAAACTTACCCACTAAGGTAGAAACATGGATGGGGGCATCTAGTATATCACAAATCATAGTAAATGTTGAGGAAAGACGCACAGACACATAAGAATAAGTAGAACCCGGATCAAATAACATATTATCCATTCGGTCACAGACAAGAATAGTACTTGTGATCACTGTGTAAGACGCCTCTACATTGGTCTTTCCCGGAAAAGCATAACAGTGAGCCCTATCATTGTGATGGGAGACTACCCTACCTGGCTGCACTGTACTTCTGCCTGCGTTACCGTTTCCCCGACCTCCGTGGCCTCTCTGGTTTCCTCCTTGCCCACTTTGTGGACGCCCTCACCCATTATTACCATTCCTCGTGTGTACCACTGCTCTAGTCTGCTGCTGCAGGGAATCCAGGTGCGGACAATCTCTCTTCATATGCCTAGCTTCTCCATAGTTATAGCAAGAACGATCAAAGGATGGCCTGCTGCCCGCCGAAGGTGCGACTCCCTAGCAATCCTGAATGAAATTATGAGGTGGAGTTCTCGAGTAATTACTTGTAGAGGCAGGCATAGCAGACTGAATTCGCCGGGCTGTAAGTGCTGGCACCTCTGAACCCCTGGAGTAAGATCCCTGAAAGTTGCCTGAATTCTTGGCCTTGTTAGCCAATGCCTTATCCTGACCGTCTTGCCTCACATACTCCACTTTCTTCACAAAGTCTGTTACCTTATTGAAGCTTTTCCTTGTAGAGGTCATATGAAAAGATAATACATGCAACTCAGAATTTAGTCTGTTAATAAATAAATGGATCCTCTCTTCCTCAATAGTCACCAATTGTGTAGCATATCTAGACCTCATAAGCGGCTACATACCACCGTGCTCCAAGGCCATGAACTCATCCTTCTTACGTTCCCTCAAAGTCTGAGGCACATACTTCTCTAAAAATAGAGCATGAAACTGGGTCCAAGTAAGTCGGGGTAAAACTAAAGATTTGCATTCCACATATGCTCTCCACCACTGCTTAGCCTCACCATGAAGCTGAAAAGTTACAAAGTCTACCTCATGCTGATGGACAATTCACAACATATGGAGCCTCGCATAGCAATCTAGGATGAACTCATAGGCATCCTCACTTTCAGATCCATGGAATACATGCGAATTCAACTCCAAGAATTTAGTCAACATCTCATGCTCATTACCAGTCATAACATGACCCAACAAGGGGCAGAAGAAAAAATCATTACCTCCAGCTCCACCCACCTTGAGGACAGTGTTAGCAATAAGGGGGTTTGCGGGAGCTGGAGTAGCTTGAACAGAGGGGAGTACTCCAGGACCAACCAATCGTTTCAAGAACGTAATAATTTGTTGAGTTAACACTCGGTCTAAAGAAGGAATACCTATAGTCTTATACTGCACTTCTTCCTCTTGTCTAACATTCTCTTGATTCTCAATCTTGATATTCTCCTCTACCTCTTCATGATGCGCATGAGAGGCCTCATTCCTATGAGCATTTTCAACCGGTGCTCCATCCGTAGTAGGCATCACCCTTTCTTAGCCTCTATCCCTAGCTCTTCCTTTACCCCTGGCTCGACCGCAACCTCTCGCTGCAGATTCCTCAGCTAGAACACTGACGAGAACTACGCTCCTGACGTCGTTGAACCTAGTGTTAACTATCTGCGGACAGAAGAGTGAAGGAGGTTAGATACCAATTTGAATCGCCACATACCAATTGGAATCAAGTTATAGCACGAAAGGAGACAAAAGAAAGTAGGTAAATTTTACTTAAGTCTAAGAGAAGTACAGACGTCTCTGTACCGTTTCGCAAGACACTACTATAATTGTTTCGGTACATCGAGATCAATGAACCAATGCTCTGATACCAACTTTGTCTCGACACAGACCGTCGTGAGTGGCAACCACACTAACCCTCGGGTGGGAGAACTATAACTACTAACCAAATAATCTCAATTAGGCCTTTAAAGATACAGAAACATGATTAAATGCAGAAAACTAAAATTCCGATAAACTTCCAACAAAAGTCTAACAACCAAAACTAATATATTGCGGAAAATAACACTCAGAAATTGAAAGACAATGTACCAAAACATCTAAGGTTCAATCATAAATCTAATCAAGAAGGGGTACAACCCCAAACTAAACATAAGAATCTAAAGAACTACTCTAAGTCTGAAATGTGGAGAAAGAGAACTCATGTCAGCTCGGAAGAACTGGCTCACCCTTGAATTCAAACGATCACTGATCTTCTAAACGAGGTCTATCAATAACCGTTTGAAAATGCCCTGAACTCAACAAAGAAAGAGCAAGTGCAGTATCAGCAAACAACCACAGTGTACTGGTAGGATCACGCGGCTATCCAACTAAGTGCAACATATATAAGTCAATGGAACAATATTATAACATGCATACACAGAACATATACAAAAACTATATCATTTACGAACAACGAACAATTTCACATTCCTCAAGATATACAGTTATGTCAAAAGGATGGTCCTCTCATGGAACCCACACCCAAACAGTTATCGTACCGGTATATGGTACCCGATCCAATGATTATGCCAGAACCTGGCAACCGATGCCATGTTTATTGTCACGCCTCAAATCCCATTAAGACGGATATGCAGCCGATGCCCTAAAGGCCTGAGAGAACAAACATGTAACCTGTGCCTACTATGCATATAACTATGACAATCTTGTGACAATTTCACATAGGATGCAGCGATAAGAACCAACATAAGTAGACCCAAAACCTATATACAAGATTTGGCCGTTGAGGCCACAACTTGTTAAGACGCAACTGAAGCATATACATAAGTCTACAAAGCCTCTAAAAGATAAAAAACCTTAGAGTAGGTCGGGACATACCCCGCCTTACCCTTAACTACGATACAATACCAAAATTAATCTTCCAAGGACTCAGTAGAGCTCCGAATCAATCTGGAGCTCACCAAAAGTAGCTCAGTGTCGTGTGCTCCTACTGAGGAGGTCTACTAGCTGAAGTACATGTGCCTGCAGCATGAAATGCAGCGTCCCCCGCGAGTGACGTCAGTACGAGGAAATGTACTGAATATGTAAGGCAATAACATATCTAAATAAGAGTTCAATGAAACCAAGTATCAATATATGTGTGCATAAATCAAAACAAAACACCACATTGGTTAACTCTTGTGGAATCATGTATGTAACATTCTTGTATTTACCTATCAGTGTGTTATGATCTTTATAAGGTATTTGATACGAATGACCAGTTGATCAGTGGTAGAAGAGGATGACCCATGCTAGGCATTTTAACCCCTGGGATGCGGTCCTCATAATTATACAAATTGGTATTGGCCCATGCTAGGCTTTCCCCCCGAGCTGCCACACTTCTATACCAATTGGGATCGGCCTCTACTAGGCTTTCTCCCCTGAGCTGCCACCCTTAATTATACAGATTGCTTTACTTAGATTCTTTAAACTTTGAGATTGTTGTTTTGGTGGTCATAATCATTTTTTATATTTGGGACTATTGCAGTAGTAGAATACATGAAAATAATACTTCAAGGCACTAACAATGACATAAGGAGCTATGTAACATCAATGTATTACTTGTGAGCTTAAATGACACAATTGACTTCAACTGACTAAGAGGAGGATTCACCAAACATGCTTTTGCAAATACCATTTCTATACCAGCACATAGGAGGATAATTACACAAGTATAGAGTATTGAACATATAATGAAGTAATTCTATACACTAAGGAGAGGGGGAAATATTGCTAGCTATTTTGAAATCATACGCTGCCACTATGTTTTCTTTACTAGGAATAAAACTTAGGAAATTCACTTATTGATATTAATCTCAAGTATCATATTTCATGCCAAAGAATATTGAATCGAATAGCCTTACATACCTTATCCTCTGATCAATACAACTATCACAATTCAGCCTCCCCTTTCACGTTTTAATGTACAATATAAGTCATGATAAATTTAAATTAGCAACTATCACACCGTGAGCCTCGTAAAGCGGTAGTTATCTTTGACGGATAATGAGCCCATACAGCCCTTAAAACAATATGTATCACCACACCCTCCTTCTCTGCCCAATACATACATTATATATCCTTTTCCAAGATTACCCAAACTGAACCGACAACAATACACATAAAATAGCCTCAAATATTCTTTTATCATACAACCAATTATTGAACTCACCACCCCCTTGAGTTCTTTATGACAACACACGCCTAATTCCTCACTCAAACTCATACATAAGGAGGAACAAAATGGAGCAGTCACCTTACCTCAATTTCTGCAACTTCTCCTTATAACTTGAATTCCTCTAGAACTTCAACCTCCTTTCACACTTAAACAAAAGAAGAAGAGACAAGTATCTTTAATATCCAAGGAAGTGAGCAGTAGCTTATGGAAATATTATGCCCTTATACCTATACTTGAGCATGAATAACATGTTTTCCTAATCATCTATGGGAGAATTAAGCTAAATCCATAAGTGTTTTCACTTACCTTGTCTTGCAGAGATGAGGGTTTCTTCAAGAAATCTTACCTTGGTTTGCAGATATGAAGATTTCTTCCAGAACCCTAGAAGGAACTTTAAGGCTGCTGTTTTAATCCTTAAGAGAAAAGAGAGAGAAAGAGCTGGAGCTAATCCTCAATAATGTGTGTTAAAATGAGTGAGAAATAGCAGCCAAAATATCTCTATATTTAGCTTTCTTCACCTTTAAGAATATCTACTAGAAAGCTTCATTTGCAGCCACTAATTGATCAAATAGGTGGTGCACACTCTTATGTATATCAAGCAGCTCAAAAGGTCAAACTAGGTGATATACCTACTAGCTTTCACTTGGGCTTAAATATTGGGCCTTGACAGATTTGGCTGTTGGGCTTTCATTTCATTTTGTTTTATTTAACATAGTTTGGGCCTCAAGTGAGTCCATTAGCATAGGCCCAAATCTGATCTATAAACCTTGGCCTTTTTAACTAGATCCATATAGTTCAAGTAGGTGATGCAGCTACTTGGTTCTTTGGACTGGTCAATAAGTCAAAGTAGGTGATGCACCTACTTGTCACCTACTAGCTTAGTTAAGTCAAGCAAGCAACTTAACTATTTTAATCCATTTTCTAATTATTAATCTCTTTTTCTTTAACTTAGCACTTAACTTTCAACTTTAAGATCAATTACCACCTTCCCGTCTCGAGTTTAAATATTTTCGTTAGAGTTATAACTTGTAGTACGCAGGGCATCACATCACCTTTCGAGCTAGTTTTAAACCAACACTAATCATATAAGAAATATGGTCCCTCACCTATACAATAAGGTTATGTCAATTATCACAGGAACAGAACAAGCATATGCATAATACGGGCTGTTACATTTATGCCGGAACCTGGAAATAGAACCAAGTTAGTGTGTCGGAAGGCAACACCCAATCCATTCAACAAGCTACAATCACATTCACAAGTTCATTCTCATAATCATACAATCAAGTTATGATTCATGGCAGTCATCATTCATATATCCTCATTTACCACTAGTGTGATCAATAATGATACATTCGCACATATACATGTATTATAATGAAGCAAGAACAAACATACATCACACAACATGAAATCACAACAATCACCTACCTAAAACAAAGCTCGAATCCCTAAGACACTTGATTCTCCCCTTTACAGATTTGTTCCTCTTGTTCTTGGTCTACAAACAATTAATATAACAAGAGAATAAATAAACAATAAATAATTACCCTAATTCTAATCAATAATATCAACCCTAGGTCAAACTGTTGATCCCAATACCTATATTAGTGTTTTTTCTACCGTAATTTCAATATCAAAACCCTCCCCCATCGATAATTACCCTCTAGATTACGTTCTACGGATCAAAAAATGGATTCAGGGAGTTAAAACCTTACCTTTAGCCTTATGAATGGTGAAAACCCGTCAACAAAGAACCTAGGGTCGTCTCCTAGCTGTCAAAGTCAATAAGTGTAGAATAAAAAAAATTGGAGTTTATTTCTGACTTAAGTCACGTCTATTCCGCCATAGGGGTACTCACCCCGCTACAGCAGCGTCGCCCTAGCGGCACAAAATCCCAGCGTAGCAACTCGCACGAAACAGAGAGCTAATTAACGAATTTCCAAACACCCATTTCACTACACACCTTCGTCCCATGACACTCTGAAACTACCCTCTCATGCTAAGATCCATTTCGGGAGTCCTACTCACCCGAATTCGATTTTGTAAAGTCGTACGAGTTCCTTAACATCTTACTATCTACTCATATGATCAAATTCATAATTAGATCTCCCATTGATACCAGATTTTCCTAGAACTTACTGACTCTGATTTTATCCAAATCTGGACTAGGTTGGGAAATTCCAAGTTACTACCAAAAAGTTTTGCGGCCCAAAAAAAATTTCCATTTGACTTTTCTATAACAACGAGAACCGGTCGTTTCAATAGATACCAATTTACCCATCACTCGTCCCCGAGTGACAAACTTAGGAAAATAGTCTATGGAATCAATGAAGTAGTACCTGGATCGACAAACAATTGGGGATAATTGTCTCGCATGTCCTTCTCGGTTTCCCAAGTAGCTTCCTAAATTGGACAATGCTTCCAATGTACCTTCACAGACTTAATCTCCTTAGTTCTCAGCTTACGCACATTACGATCAATAATTGCAATCGGTTCCTCCTCATATTAGAGGTCTTTGTCCAACACAATTGATTCCCATTTGATGATGTAAATCCTGTCACCATGATATCTTTTCAACATGGACACATGAAATACCAGATGAACTCCCGAAAGGTTAGGAGGTAATTCCAATTTATATGTCATTGTCCCTACACATTCGAGAACCTCAAAGGGACCAATGTATCGCGGACTTTGCTTGCCCTTCTTGCCAAATCTCATCACCCCTTTCATGGGTGATACCTTAACAAAAACATTATCACCAGTCTGAAATGATATGTCTCTTACCTTATGATCTGTATACTTCTTTTGTTTACTCTGGGCTGCTAGAAGCTTAGCTTGAATACTTTTCACCTTATCTTCAGCATCCTTCACTAAATCAACCCTCAAAGGTTTCACATCTCCACCCTTGAACCATCCTATTTGTGATCTAAATCCCCTCCCATATAATACCTCAAACGGTGCCATATTAATGGTGGAGTAATAACTATTGTTATAGGAGAACTTACACAAAGGTAAGAACTTATCACAATGCCCTCCAAAATCAATCACGCATGCCCTCAATATGTCTTCCAACACTTGAATAGTCCTCTCTGACTGTCCGTCTGTTTGCGGATGGAAAGCGGTACTAAAAGTGAGTTGTGTGCCCAATTCATCATGTAATTTCCCCAAAAATTTAGAGGTAAACTGTTTCCCACAGTGTGAGTTAATAGAAAGGGGCACCCCATGCGACCTCACTATATCATTCACATAGACCTTAGCCAATTGTTCCACATTATAATCTATTCTTACCAGAATAAAATGGGTTGACCTAGTCAATTTTTCTACCACTACCCACATAGAATCAAACTTCCCCAAAGTCTTAGGAAGATCAACCACAAAATACAAGGCGATCCTTTCCCACTTCCATTCCGAAATTGGCATTCTCTGAAGCAAACCTGCAGGCCTTTGGTGCTCATATTTTAATTGTTGACAATTTTGACACTTAGCCACAAACTTTGTGATATGCTTCTTCAATCCCGGCCACCAATAAATTCGTTTCAAGTCTCGGATCATCTTGGTCACACACGGATGAATGGGATATCGAGAACCATGAGATTCTGTCAGCAATTTTTAAATCAAGTCACCAACTCGAGGAACACAAATCCTTCTTTTAAAATTGAGCACACCTTCCGCAACAAGACTGGTCTCTTGTGCCTTACCAATAACAATCTTCTTTTTTATCTCATTCAAATTTTCATCCTCAAATTGTTTGGCCTTGATCTTTTCAATGAATGTGGTTCCTACTTCAATGCTAGCTAATACCCCATCTTTCTCTCAGATGCCTAACTACATGAACTTAAACTTCAAGGTTTGAATTTCCTTAGCAAAAGGTCTATTGGATGCACTCAAGCAAGCTTGACTACCCACACTCACCGCTCTGCGACTCAAAGCTTCTGCCACTATATTTGCCTTACCCGAATAATATTGAATGGTGACATAATCATCCTTAAGTAAATCCCTCCACCTTCTCTATCTCAAATTCAGATCCTTTTGAGTGAATACATGCTGCACACTACGATGATCAGTAAAAGCCTCACACTTTCACCATAGAGGTAATGCTACCAAATCATAAGAGTAAACACTATCGCTGCAAACTGCAAATCTTGTGTTGGGTAATTCCTCTCATGCACCTTCAATTGACGCGATGCATAAGCTATAACATTCTTATCCTGCATCAACACAACACGACAACTAGAATGTTAAGCATCACAATAAATAGTAAAATCTTTACCTTCAACCGTGTAATGCTAGAATAGGTGCAGTGGTCAAAAGAGTCTTGAGTTTTTGGAAGATCTCCTCACATTTTTCAGTCCATTCATATGGTACCTCTTTTTTGGTCAAATTTGTCAACTGGGTGGAAATAGGAGTAAAGTTCTTCACAAATCGACGATAATAGCTAGCGAGCCCCACAAACCTCCTAATTTCTGTCACAGATCTAGGCCGAACCCAATTCTTAATTGCCTCAATCTTTTGAGGATATACTATTACCTCTTCTTTCGAAACTATGCCCCAAAAATGCAACTGAAGTCAACCAAAATTCGCACATAGAAAATTTTGCATACAACCTTTGTTTCCCAAGAACACCCAGAACAATACGAAGATGGTTGGCATGTTCTTCCTCACTTTTCAAATAGACCAAAATGTCGTTAATAAAGACTATAACAAATGAATAAAGAAGTGTCTTGAACACATAATTCATTAAACTCATAAAAGTTGCAGGCAAATTATGCAACCCAAACGACATAACTAGAAGCTCGTAATGCACATAACGGGTTCTAAATGTCGTCTTGGGCACATCCCCAGGCCTAATCTTCAACTCATGGTAGCCTGACCTTAGATCAATCTTAGAGAAAACATATGCACCTTGAAATTGGTCAAAAAGATCATCTATTTGAGGCAATGGGTACTTGTTTCAAATGGTGACCCTATTCAATTGTCGGTAATCGATTAGCATTTCAAAGACACTTAATCCAGTTCTAAGTGTCAACGATCGCTAGTCAGTATAATAACCCAACTAAATGAGTTGGGGTCGATCCTTCGAATCCAATTATAGAGGTATGACAACAATATCTTCAACTAAACACATACTGTACAATTTTGGTTTAGACTTCAAATTTGTCCTAGCTTGGTTCCTCAATCCATGTATTTGAAGATCAATGGTTTTACATCAGTTGTTGGCACAAAATAAGCATTTGAGGACACTAAATCTATAAAAATAAAGCCCTAAATGAGTCCAAATCTTTGATTCATCAACAACCCCAACTTTAACTTTTTCTTGCCTCAAGTAAAACTCAAGTTTGGCAGTTCAAAAAGGATGTTTGAAATAGTGCTACACAAAACTCAATTATGAATGCACACAAAAAGACTAAACTTACTCATGCAAGGATCAATTGCGCACTAAATCATTTAAGTTGTGACTCACCATTATCCAAGATTTTCAAGTTCACCATACTTGCTTCAAATGCAAGTTCAAGTTCAACAAAGGTATTAAAATGCCCTCACACAAAGAATGATTCCATAATAACACACAATGGTTCAACAATTTATACCTCCGGAATCACAATCAACACGGACACTAACAAAGATGAACACATTCATAACTCCACCCATAGGTTTGCCCTTCTTTTCCAATCAACACTTGTTTCAGCTCACTCAAGATCAAAAAGGTCTTTTCAAGGCTTGTAATGGGGTTGAGTGTAAATGTATGGTCATTTAGGCTCAGTGGTTTCTAACCTCATGAAATCTGGTGTGAACAACACTGATATTGATAGTGTCCGTGAAGTTCTTGGAGAAATGAAAACTTCTTGAAAGAAGCTTCGACCAATGTATCTTCCACATCTCCAATCCATACCTCTTGAAAAGGGTATGAATTGGAAACTTCCTTCCCTTTTCTTCCTCATTCTCATCCATGCTCTAAAGTCACCCATTATTTATTTTCAATGAAACTTTGAACACCCCATTTCTTTTCGCAACTTTATTTCAGAAGTTTCTCTTCTTCTTTTATGTATGGAAGGGTTCCATCATTTTCAAAACCATGGGTAGGGGGGAATTTTTTCACATTCCTTGATTTACCTTCTCTTATCACCACACCCCCAACTTAGGCTTTTAGCTTAAGTTGGCTATTCAAACAAATCACATCTCATGAGGATTAAAGGTGAATGGATAAAGAAAGGTCACAATTGCATGAAGTTTCTTCCAAGAAAAGGGTAAGGCTCAATGGGTGCTCAAACAAAGATCACACACTCACAAGGTAGGCCACAAAAGAGGCATAATGTCAAATTGTTTCACTCTTTAAAATTGATGCCTAAGATCATTTCAAGAGCTCACATCACTTGGTCAACCAGATTAATGGGAAAAATTCTAGGTGCCATAACACATGGTTCACGGTAAGCTCATCACACAATTCATTGGCACCAATATCAAACAAGACTCCACACTTTCGCTAGTGTGCAATGTTCATCAGGAGAGACTCATTGGATAACCGGCTAGTCACAATGAAAGGCAAAAAGTTCACATATTGCCTATGCAACTTCATTTGGCCTCATTGTAGCCGCACATTCATTTTTCTTCGATTATGAGCACTATTTAAATCATCGATATTGATCAAGATCGATACTCAAATTTTCAAGAGAACAACCACATTCAAACAGAATCAAGGGGTGGCAAAAATTGGTCAAAAAGGGTCCAAGCACACCGCAAAAATTCACTTACCACAAGTACACATCCCCACCAAAAGCATTCAACATTATCCCCAATGTGAGTAGAGAACGGACAATCCCGCTAATAAAACAAGAATAAAAATAAAAACTACCAAATAAAGACAAACCTCTAGTATGTAAACATGTAGAGCAAGGTGAGGAGGAATATTCACTCTATGTTCCCACTCAGTGAGAAAATGAGACAGTCGTCGAATGCTTCGGCGGTGCGCCCAATGAGCATAATATCGCCTTTTGTTGCTTGTTTGGGATACTTGTGTTTTGGTGTACATTTGGGGTGTTCTGTTTAAAATTGCTTTTACGCTGCTTTTTTGGATGTTTGAGCTTGTGCCTCTGCTTATTTTTAATTGCAAAATGATTTTGATCCTTCTGAAAAAATTTGAATTTTTTGCACATTTTTGTCACCCTTCGCGAGTTGAATGTGGTTAGTCTTTTGCAAAAAATTGAATCTCGATTTTCGATCAATATCGATGACTTAAATAGTGCTCTCAATTGAACGAACATGAATGTACTGCTACGATGAGGCCAAATGAAGTTGCATAAACAATATGTGAACTCTTTGCATCTCGTTGTGATTAGCTATTTATCGAATTCATTCTCTTGCAATGACCATTGCACTCTAGCGAAAGTATGTGGTCTTGTTTGACTTAAGTGTCGGTGCCTTGTGTGATTAGCCTGCTTTGAACCATGCATGAATAAACCTAGAATTTTCCCTGTTAGTTTGATTGATTTAGAAAGGTGTCTTCTTGAAATGATCTTAGGCAACTTTAAAGAGTGTGAGCCAAATTTGACATATACCTTTTTTGTGGCCTACCCGTGAGCGTGTGAAACTCTTTTGAACACCCTTTGACCCTTACCTTTCATTGAAAGAACATTGATGAACACTAGACCTTACTTGACCCACTACCTACAATCCTTTTGATTTGTGGTTTAGCAAATAGACAACTTAGGCCAAAAGCCTAAGTTGGGGGTGTGGTGAAACGGAAAATGAGAAGTCAAGAAGTTCAAGAAAAGTCTCCCTTAACCGATGGTGTTGCAGAACGATGGAAACCCTTTAAAAAAACAAAAAAATATGTGGAATAAAGTACAAAAGAAATCGGGTTTCCCAACAATCCATGTAGGTGAATAAAAAGATGACTTAGAAGCACTAGAAAAAGAATTGATAGAGGAACAGAAGAGATTGCCTTGAGAGTACCACATCTCATGAAGAAGAAGTCACTGAGCCTAAATGACCATACCTTTGCACTCAGCCCCATTACAAGCCTTAGAAAGACCTTTTTGATCTTGAGTAAGCCAAATCGAAAGTCGATTAGAAAATAAGAACAAACCTATGGGTGAAAAAAATGCATTTTGTTCCTCTTTTTGAGTGTGAGTGTTGCATCTGATTCCTAATCTTGAATTGATTAACCTTTGTGTGTGAATATGGAGTCATTCTTTATGTGAGGACATTTAGATACTTTTTGTTGAGCTTGAACTTGCACAAGTAGCAAGTATTGTGAGCATGAGAATCTTTCGCAATGGTGCGTCACAACTTGAATCTTTGAGTACATAATTGATCCCTGCATAAGTAAATTGACTCTTGTTGTGTGCACTCATGATTGAGTCTTGTGTAGCACTGTTTGAGACACCCTTTTTGAATGGCTGAACTAAAGTTTGCTTGAGGACAAGAAAAAGTTTAAGTTGGGGGTGTTGATGAGTCCACAAATTGGACTCATTTAGGGCTTTATTTTGATAGAAATAGTGTCCTCGAATGCTTATTTTGTCTCAATATCTGATGAAAACTGTTAAGTTTCAGGTATTTGAAGTTTTAGTGGAAGAATGGACACTTAGGCGCAGGAAAGAACAAAAAGGCTGAAAATAACGAAGAAGCTGAAGCCTAAGCTTCGCCAGGCACCTTTGGCGATTCACCGAAAGGACAGACTCCGCCCTTTGTTCTAGTATGTGAAGCCTGAACAAAAAGGCTGAAAATAACGAAGAAGCTGAAGCCTAAGCTTCGCCAGGCACCTTTGGCGATTCACCGAAAGGACAGACTCCGCCCTTTGTTCTAGTATGTGAAGCCTTGAAGGAAGAGGATCAAAAAGGCAATGAAAGGAGCAGTCGGCGCTTCACCGAATATTTTTGCGAAGCAGTACTATATCGCCCAATGGTCCAGAACGTGAATATGCCGAAGGAAAGCACTAAACGGCGATGAGACAGAAGAAAGGCGAGTCACCAAGTCATTCGGCGAACTCGACTAACCTCGCCGAACTATCCGCTAGCACTAATTTCTTATGGCTATAAATACTAAACTTCTTATAAATTTTTATATGTTCCAAACCATTATTATAATTTTTACAATAGAATATTACTTTTTAGATATTTTCTCTCAAGTTTTGATAGGGTTTTGTGGGAGACTTGAAGAGAGAAGGATTTCAGCCCGAGAGGGTGAGCCCTAGCCCCATATCCTAACACTCAGCTCGAGAGAGTGAGTGGTGTAAGGCGTAGGCTAGTCTTCATGCTGCAAATGGGTGTCCGAGAGGAATCCATTTGAAATGGGGTAAGTTGCCCAAGAGGGAACATATTTCCATCTAAAGCTTAGCCTAGTCACTATTATCTTGCAAATTTCCTATTGAAAGCATGTACCCGATGATTTATCTCAGCATGTATTGCGGTCACACCCCAAGAACATTTCCCCATACTTGATTTTCTTATTAATTTTTTCTATTGTTACTACTTGTGACAAAACCCCCAATCGATATTTGACACTTTTGTGTTGCCCCATTTAATTAACTATGTTTTTAATCGTTAATGTCTTTAGCTATGACTAGTTAGAGCTTAATTTTATTTTTCTATCATTTTTTCAAAGCTACTCCCTAGGGACACGACCCCAACCTTTAGTTGGGTTACTATACTATCAACGATCGTACACACTCGAACCGTAGGTTACTGTCGTTGGTCACGATAAGCATCAACAATCACTTTAGTACCTAGTAAGTATGCCCGGAACTACTCAAACACATACACTACCGCAAGTAATTCTTGTTCAGTAATTGTATAGTTACGTTGAGAATTTTTTAGAGTTTTGCTTGCATAGTAAATTGGGTGAAAAAGCTTGTTGCATTATTTCCCCAATACACCACCTAATGTCCTGCCGCTTGCATTGCACATTACTCCGGAAGATTCTGACCAATCAGGACTAATGATGATCAATGTGGACACCAATTTTTCTTTCAAGCACTTGAAAGCTACCATGCAAGAATCATCAAAGTGGAATTTCACCTCCTTCTCCAAGAGTTTGCATAGATGATGTGCAATCTTTGAGAAGACTTTGATGAACCTCTGATCAAAACCGGCGTGTCCCAAGAAGCCAGGGACACCCTTCAATGTAATTGGTGGTGGTAACTTCTCAATCACTTCAATCTTTGCTTTATTAACCTCCATCCCATTTTGTGACACTTTGTGGGAAAGCACTATACCTTTCTTAACCATGAATTGACAGTTTTTCCAATTTAGGACTACATTTGTCTTCACACATCTTCGGAGAACTTGTCCTAAGTGCTCTAAACATGCTTCAAAACTGTCACCCACAATCGAGAAGTCATCCATAAATACATCCATTGAATCCTCCACCATGTCAGCAAAAATAGATAGCATGCAAAGTTGAAATGTAGCGGGAGCATTGAATAATCCAAACGGCATCCGTTTGAAAGCAAAAGTACCATATGGGCACGTAAAGGTTGTTTACTCTTGGTCTTCCGGAGAAATGGAGATTTGGTTATAACCGGAATACCTATAAAAAAATCAATACCAATCTCCCTCGAAGATTCGATCAAGCAGTCGATCCATAAAGGGCATGAGAAAATGATCCTTTTTCAGTCCACAAATTTAACTTCTAGTAATTCATGCATACTCTCCACCCGGTCTCTGGTCTCATGGATACAACCTCCCCTTTTTAATTTGGGACTACCGTGATGCCTCCCTTTTTTGGTACACATTGTTCTAGACTTACCCATTTGCTATCCGTAATCGGATAGATCACACCTGCATCCAACCACTTTATTATCTCCTTTTTCACCACCTCTTGCATCGGTGGGTTCAATCTCTGCTGATGTTCGACACTTGGCTTACAAACAGTCAAGCTTAATTTTTTGAGTGCAAATACCGAGAGGAATGCCCATTATGTCAGCGATAGTCCACCCCTATAGCTTTGATATGCCTTCTCAACACCTCAAGGAGTAATTTTATATTCCAATCAAGCCAATCAGCTGCAATGATCATCGGTAAGGTGTTATTTGCCCCCAAGAAATCATATCAAAGATTGGAGGGAATCACTTTCAACTCTAGATTTAGTGGTTCTTCTGTTGATGGCTTTGCCGTAGGACTTTCTCGATTCTTTAAATCAATGTTCAGCTTCAATGGAGACTTTGAATACCCCCCTCCCAAACCTGATAGAGCCGCTACTACCTCTTCATAGCCTTGAATTTCGAACTCATCAGAGTTAGCAAGCACTGCTTCAAGTGGCTCACTCATACACATCAAATGGCTCACACTAGCGACCACTTTATCAATAACATCAATAGTGGAGACCACGTGAATATCACTTGGGTGTTTCATTAACTTACGTACATTAAAGGTTACTTCATCTTCATTCACCCAAAACTTGAATTCTCCGCTCTCAACATCCACGAATGCTCTTCCGGTTGCCAGGAATGGTCTTCCCAAAATGATGGGAATTTCAGCATCTATTTAACAATCGAGAATGAAAATATCAGTCGGGAATATAAATTGGTCAACCTTCACCAAGATGTCATATAGTATCCCTACAGGATATTTAATTGATTTGTCTGCCATCAAGAGTCTCATTATAGTGGCTTTCGGTTCCCCAAACCCAAGTTGTTTATAGATTACGTACGGCATTAGGTTGATGCTTGCTCCAAAATTGCATAGGGCTTTAGCAAATTGGAGCATGCTGATGGTGCAAAGGATGGTGAACGCTCCAGGATCTTCTCACTTTTTTATCAGCTCCTTAGTCATAATTGCACTACCTCTATGGGAGACTTCGATTGTCTCAAAATCCAAACTCCTTTTCTTTGTGACTAACTCCTTCATAAACTTGGCGTACCCCGGCATTTCCAACAATGCTTCCACTAGAGGGAGCTAAATTGATAATGTCTTGAACACTGATAGAAACTTCTTGAACTTCTCATCCTCATTCTTCTTCTTTACACGTTGAGGAAATTGAGGAGATATTTTGGGTAAAGGTTGCATAACTTTTGGCTTCGATTGTGTTTCTCCATGTCCTTTCATGGTCCTTTAGCAATGCTTTGATGGATAGGTGCCTCTTCTTCCTCCATCCCTTTGTCTTCTTCATTTATTTGAGCTTCTTTATTTCACGTCACATCGCCTATTGCTACCTTTCCACTTTGAGTAACTATATCCAGCTCTCTATCTTCATCTTTCATTATCATTTTTTGCTTCAATTGTGCTGAAAGTGAACTCAACTGACCTTCAAGTATCTTGATTGCATCTGCGTGAGAGTTCACTTTATTGTTCAATGATGAAAAGTTGACTTTTATCTCTTGTAACAAGTCATCCGAACCTTCAACTTTATCAAGGATGCGTGACAACAAATCATTCACCCATGGACTACTTGCATTCCCTCTTGATTTTGGGCTCTCACTTGAGTGAGTGTGGTCCTCTTCATTGTACTCCTCTTTTTTCCAATAATCACTTTGCTCGGCCCAATCTTGATAGTATCTTCTTTGCTCTTCCCCCTTGTGATAGTTCCAACCTTGATTTCCGCCCTGCTGTAAATAGCGTGAGTGGAAACCCTCATGTACCTCTTGGAGTTCCAACCTTGATTCTCCCCTGGCTTTGAATAACCGGAGGAACAACCTTCTTCAACTCTAAACACTCCACTTGTCGCCATGGGCTTTTCCACATTCTCCATTATATGCTCTTGTAATAGTTCAATTTGGGTCAACATCTTCTTCATGTTTTCATCCCTCTCTCTTTCCTTATCAAATTGTTCTTGTGTCATTCTAAACCTAAAAGGGGAGACTTTATCCTCTTGGGTGTACCACACTTGATTTATTTTAGTCATGTCATCAAGAAGAAATGAATCCACCTCAAATGATTGCAACATTATTCCCCCTCTTACCAATTGATCAGCCACCCCTTTATTCACTTAATCAAGACTCTGATAAAAATATAGGAGTAGTAAATCGTTTGGTAGCCCGTGAGTTGGGAATTTAAGAGCTTCTTAAACCTCACCCACGTTTCATGGATAGGTTCACCCTCCCATCACTTGAAACCTTAAATGTCATCTATAAGCTTCATCATCCTTGATGGGGGGAAAGAATCTTAAATTGAATGCTATAATCAACTCCCCCCATGATGTGATGGAATTGTTTGGTAACTCGGCCAACCACTTGGTAGCCTCCCCCGTCAAAGATAGTGGAAATAACCGAAGCCAGATTGACCCTTGTGACACATTATTGAATGACAATGGGCTGCACACCTCAGTAAAACTTCTTACATGCTCATGCGGGTCTTCGTGTGCTACTCCATAGAGTTCTCGCATTTGGAGGACATGAAGAGTTGTGCTAGTGACCTCAAATACTGCATTCCCATCAGCTTGTGGTATGAAAATTGCGCCCATTTCACCCGAATGAGATGGGTTGTAAACAGAATTTACATCATCGATATCATCCCGATGACCTGCTTGGCTACCATTAACCTTTTCCTCACTCATTTTTACTTCTATGTAGTCCAACCAACACTACACAATTCAACCTAAGCCAATTCAACTACAGCCAACCAATTCACAATTCAAAACTTCGATTAAAGAATTCTAAGTAACGCTACTCCCCGGCAACGGCCCCATTTTGATTAACGTTTCAAAGACACTTCATCCAATTCTAATTGTCAACGAACGCTAGTCAGTATAATAACCCAATTGAATGAGTTGGGGTCGATCCCACACAGAGTAGCTTTTCCTTCGAATTCAATTATAGAGGTATGACAACAATATCTTGAACTTAACATTTACTACACCTTTTTGGTATAGACTTCAAATTTCAGGTTATAATTATCAATCCAATTCAACACTTAAAAAGAAACGATCCAATAGTGAGGTAACACTTAGGGAATTGACCAACCAATTATTGAATTCAACTTCGTGGATGAACATTGATGCTCAGAATAGGTTAAATTGCCATGGGTAGGTTAGACTATATGTAAAGCAATTTTCTCTCCAACAATTACCGTATCTTTGTCAAATTCTCTCGAACTTCAACACTAGACAGAAGATGCCCAGCCCCCGTCCTCATCAAATATACTCTCTCTCACTAGATACAAAGGATAGATTCCATGTTTCACTTTCTCAAGCTGAAATCATGGTAACGCACTACTAAGGATGCTAAATTTGCTACTTTGGCTCTGTACTTCTCTCTCGAGTAAGAACAAAACACTGAACTGAATACACTAATCATGCAAGATGACCTCAAAATGCAGCAACAATTCAGACCCACTTCAAATTAACACCATTAGTCACAAATCAATTACACCCACTTAGAATAACTCAAAAATTGGTCACATCGTCAAAACCCCATTGTTAGGGTTTTAGCCAATCATAACGAAAAGATGAAAATCAACACTTGCCACATTTTTCATAGTTGGGTAAATGAAGTTTTGAAGTTCAAATCAACTACAATCTTCTCTATTACAAAATTTCAATGAAAAACCTTGCTAAAATCACTTGAAATCCACCATGGTAGTGTTTTTACTCTCAATCTTGTGTTCCTCGCATTTTTGAATACCTTCTCTCACTACAAGAAAAACACTCAATAAAGAAGGGAAAAGTGGTCCCTAAAAATGAGATTCTAGTCCCTAATGGTCAATAGCGACCAGAAAATCTGGTCGCTACGCCGTCCTTATAGCCTCCGTCGCTAAAATTCATTAAGGACGGGATTAAATAGCTGGTCCTTAAATTGATTCTGAGACCGGTATAAAACTGGTCCCTAAGATTGTTTTAAGGACTGCATTTCTGGTCCCTAGTAGCAAAAATCTAGTCCTAAAAACACCTTCAGGGACTTTATTTACTGGTCCTTGCATACAAGATCTACTAGTTCAGTGGGCTTTTAGGACCAGTAAATTGATCTATATATATATGTGCTCTTAGATTTCCAATTTTTTAAATTGTAATACAATTTTTAAAAGCAGTAATTAGATGCACATACACAAATTATCATACTCTGCTTTCATACGTATATGTATATGAATACACAATTTAATACAACAATCACTGTCATTATTTACACAACTATTTTACAACAAATAAAACTAACATCCTTTATCCAATAATATAAATGTAAATGTCTTGTTGGTTTATCTAGTTGCCGATGTTTTTTTGAGTTCCAACACCAGCAATTTCCATGTCTGAAAATTGTCAGGTCTAACAAGGTATTTCGAGCAATTCTAGGTCCAATTTCTGTTAAGTCCATGGAAGAGAGATGAACTTCATGCAAATTCCAACCTTCTACAAGTGGAGAGAAGTGCATATTTGTCTACAAAGTAATTCAAGCGGAGTATGATATTGTCTTCTATTACACTTATCGTCACTAAAAAGACGGCAGTGTGTTGATGAAATCCATTTGCTTAATGGACCTACAATGATGAAAGACATAAAATTTAGCCAATGTGTGCTCAATTTAATTTTAAAATAAAGGGAGCTAATTTGTTCACAATCAAGATGATACACAAGCATGTTTATCCTAGATACTTTATGCAGAATTCATTGACTTAATAATGTGCAACTTTAATTTAGCTAATGTCAAGTGCTTACAAAGAGGAGTTTAATTTTCACAACACATGGAGTAACATATTTTATGCTAAATTTTAACAGTGATTAACTGAAGAATATAGAATAAATCCTCAAAGTATGTAAGTTTCGATGACCTCAACCCAAAAAATTGAAGAGTTCAAATTGTTTAATCTTTTCTCATATTCACCATCCTAAAAGTATCACATCTTGTGAATTGGATTAACACATACTTTACTTGTTCTATGTAACTTACTAAAGAAAATATGCAGCATCAGTATGTGATTATATTCTTTAGTCAGAGACATCAAGAGGTTCTTTTGCATTTCAGAAACTCTTAAAGAATCAATAAGAAGCAGGGTAATGTGATTGATTCATTATAGTATTGAAATATTAAACTTCATATATAATTTTCCACATTATATAAGCAAGTTGTAGTTATATCTCCTTTAAATATTAAAAAAATGTGTAAGTATATCTTATCTTGTCTTTCTATCTTAAAAGATCAAATAGTAATTTTTAGTTGTTTCAAGTTACTCAATAATTAGATTGATACATCAAAATAAAATTAAAAAGCAGTAAGGTCAAAAGTTCTAGAGTAAATCACTGAGAAGTAGGTACTTGCCTTGAAGCACTTTAAAATTTTTGCACTCTTTCATTGGAAGTACTGCATCAATCAGAACTGGTCAAGTATAACATAGGGCCTGTAGTAGAAGCAAGATGCTAAGATAAAGAAGAGTTAAGATAAGAGATACTCAATCCATTTCATTGAAACATAGTTCATTAAAGAAATTTAATCATATAAAATTTCCTCAATCCTGTTCTACTCGAGCAAAGATGCAACCAACACTAATAAAAGAAAGTAAAATATTAAACATAATAATTAACTCAATCCTTTCAACTTTAAAAAAGAAGGCGCAGGGAACACACTTACATTTCAATGAAGTAGTGATAAAAGTTTATAGCTATCAGGTAACACCATAAGACAAAAATGTAGCAAACAACTAGTATCAAAGCTACAAACTAACAATTTTAAACATAAGAAGCAACAAACAACAATATAATACCTCTTCTTCTGTTCCTTTTAAACTTTGTCTATGAGTAAGTTCGACAACGATAATTAAGAGAGATGTAAAAAGATTGTAAACAACTAAGCACTTAGCCACAACCTCATCTTTTTTTTCTTTTTCAATTGTATAATATTGCTTCTTCGAAGTATTTTTGGACCTATATGGAGGGAAAATGATCCTCTTTTGTGCTATATACCAAGAAAAAATCTAGAAAACCAAAAGGTATAGAAGTAATGCAATTATATAAGTTAATAACTTCAAAAAAACAATAATGTAACAATATATTTGTCTTACAAAAGAGGTCATTCTTAGATCTATCCCTATCATTCACAATTAAATAAACACAAGTTCAGCAGGTTGAACATTATTACAAATAAAAATCAGTGAACACCACAAGTAAAATATAGGGAGGCTAAAGTAATATAATTAAAGGAAAAACAAACACACAAGAATAGATGAAGAAAATAAAAGGACTATAGTTAAGTACAACAAACTCACAAACTCCATGCTAACGCTCATGGAAGCTATTTTAATTCATTGAAACACGCCATTATCATCTCATTGTGGATGCTAAAGTAGATAAAACACGAGCTCTTCTTCTAAAAGCATCATTGAGATATGCACTAATTATGAATCATGTCAATACTTATTTATCTTTTTTGAAATTTCTTTTTCTATCAATGTTTAGCAAGTTCAAGCTATATGATTTTCTAAGCTAGCTGTAATGCTTAAAGAGAACATACATTAAAGAAATACAAGAATCTCCGAATGTGTACATCCATGCAAGTAAAATTTAACCAAGTGAACAACTCAAGATTACTCATCCGCATGTTCTCATAAAGTACTTTCGTTTTCTAAGACAACATCATACATAGTTAAATGCGTAGTAAAAAAAATTGCCAGCTTAATATTTTCTTAAAAATAGTAAATTAACCTCTTCAATCAGTGTTACCTTCACTACATTGGTTACATAGTCCTCAAAACCATAAATTTCTGAAATGAAGAACAAAATAAAAACACATATTGTTTGAATTCAACCAATTCATCATATAGTAAAATCCATAATTATAGCCTAACCTCAGGTATCCTTGGTCATCCAAGCAAATTCCCAGAAGACTAATGGTCTTCTTTAGATCAATATCAAAGTTCATATGTATGATTTTGAATTTTCTTATATCTACTTTCTCTGTTCAATTTTCTTATGTTTTACTCTTTATGGAAAAAATACAAAATCATGGTGCAAGATTGAACATGACTAGTGTATAGCTTTTAATATATTAAAGAAAATAAATAGTTTTGTTTTGTCAGTTGTGAGTGTTCCCACTCACCATACCAAAAGCACAAGTGTTCATACATGCATCAGAAAGGACATTTAAAAAAAGAAGCACTTTTGTTCTCTAAATTTATTTGTTCATACGAATCAAACAATTAGAGTGAAATGGCTTCTTTTCCCCCTAGATCTAAGCCCTTTTTTTAATATCTAACACTAACCACCATTTCTCACACAAAGCCGAATACTACAAGTTACAGATCTCACGATAAAACAATCAATATTAGGTAAAATCAATTTCGGAAATTTTCATTCTCAAACAATCAATGTTCATCGATGAAAAAATTCTTCTTTTAAATCCAAAAAAGAAAAGACCGAAAAAATAGACAAACCTGTTCGAGTAGACATATTTTCAGCGAATTTGTGAATCTTCAACCACCTTAGATAGATATCGATTGAAATTGCAGACCTTGAGAGAGAAATTTGAAAGTCCATTATTTGGGATTTACAAGCCATAGGAAGGATAGGGTTTTTATTTAATGGGGATGGGGGTCTTTATAAGTATATTTATTTATGTTTTTTTACTTTGTCACCTCTCTAGCTGAAGATACATTATTAGGACGAGATTATTTTTCTTTTAGGAACCAGATTTAGACTCTTCGCTAAGTTGGGATATAAATATAAAAATTAGAGACTAGAAATAAATTTCGTCCCTATAAGTATATTTTTAGGGACTAGATTATAACACCGTCTCTAAATGTTGGTCTTTAATAAGCAGTTTTCTTGTAGTGTCTCTCTTTGAAAAATTAATTTATGAAATTCTGATGTGAAGTTGGTTGGGACCAATCGGCGAGAAAAGTCGGGCTTCACCGACCGTTCGGCGACTTCTTGATTTTCCTTCATCTCGCCTTCATTTTTCACCTCTTCTTAGTCCAGCCACTGTAATTTTAGGAAAGCCTGATCATGATCGCCGAGCGATTCCGCAATACGCCATTTTTCCTATGCACTCGTCCATCGATACTTATCTAGATCTCCATCAGTACTTTTGGCGACCTGGTTATCTATCGCTGAAGCGATCGGTGACACGCCAAATGTAATTGCTGCTCACCGAAGTTACCCCTAATTTAGCCTCAACATTCTGTAACTTTAGGCGGTAGGGTGGTAACTTAGCAGGTCGCCGAGTGACATCAGCGATCATCAGTCTTGTCTTTCCCTTCTCTTTCTTGCTCGTGTTGTCATTATTTTCCATTTCTATCCTAGCTATATTCCTTAATCTATGTTTCTGAAGAACAATGGTTTTACATCAGTTTTTGGCACAAAATAAGCATTTGAGGACACTAAATCTATATAAATAAAGCCCTATATGAGTCCAAATCTCGGAATCATCAGCAATATCTACATATTCTCATACTATCATCCTTTTTCTTAACAAATCAAACTAGAGCACCCCATGGGGAAGCACTAGGATGAATAAATCCTTTATCAAGAAGGTCTTGGATTACAACCTTAAGCTCTCTTAATTCCATCGGGGCCATGCGATATGGAGAGATGTAAATAGGACGAGTCTCAGGTTATAAATCAATGTAGATATTTATATCTCTATCAGGAGGCATACCAGGCAAATCTGTCGAAAACACTTCTCTAAATTCTGACACCATAGGAATAGACTTAATAGATGGAGACTCAACCTCAACATCATGAATATGAGCAAAATACGCAAAACAACCCTGCCCTACCAGTTTCGTTGCCCGAATAGAGGATATGATCTTAGCTATCTTACGCTTCTACACCCCTTCCCACTCTAACTTTTCCCTTCCTGAAATTTTTAGAGTTACGAACTTAGTATTATAATTAACCATAGCATAATAGGGGAACTACGAAGTCATGCCTAAGATTATATCAAACTGAATCATATCAAAAATCACCAAATCAGCCAGAGTCTGAAAAGCCATAAACAAAATAGGACAAGCACAATAAACATGGGTGACTATGACTGACTTTCAAACTAGGGTAAAAACATCGATGGGGGTATCAATTATATCATAAATCATAGCAAATGTTGAGGATAAATGCACAGACACATAAGAATAAGTAGAAACCGGATCAAATAACACATTATCCATCT
This sequence comes from Solanum tuberosum, assembly GCF_000226075.1. Lineage (NCBI taxonomy): Eukaryota > Viridiplantae > Streptophyta > Magnoliopsida > Solanales > Solanaceae > Solanum > Solanum tuberosum. Next base: position 1,510,235 of record NW_006239011.1, on the reverse strand, counting down.
AGTCACAGGCAAGATTAGTACATGTGATCACTGCGTCTGATGGCTCTGCCTCGGTCTTACTTAGAAAAGCAAAACATTGAGCCCTATCATCGTGATAGGCGACTACCCTACATGGCTGCAATGTACCTCTGCCTGCGTTATCGTTTCCCCTACCTCCATGGCCTCGCTGATTTCCACCTCGACCATTATTACCATTCCCTGCGGGTACCACTGCTCTAGTGTGTTGCTGCGCAGAATCCATCACCCCTGGGTGTGGACAATATCTCCTCATATGCCTAGTTCTCCACAGTTATAGCAAGTACGATAAAAGGATTTCATGTTACCCATTGAAGGTGCGACTCTCTGGCAATTCTTAATTAAATTATGAGGTAGAGTTCCCGAGTAATTATCTGTAGAGGTAGGCATATCACACTGAATTGGTCGGGCTGCTAGTGTTGGCCTCTTTGAACCCCTGGAGTAAGATACCTGAAAGTTGCCTGAATTCTTAGCCTTCTTAACCAATACCTTATCTTGACCATCTTGCCTCACACCCTCCACTTTCTTCACAAAGTCTATTACCTCATTGGAGCTTTTCCTTGCAGAGGTCATATGAACAGATAATATTTGCAACTCAAAATTTAGTCCCTTAATAAATAAATGGATCATCTCTTCCTCAATAGTCACCAATTGTGTAGCATATCTAGATAAGGCATGGAACTTGGCCTCATAAGCAACCACAGACATACCACCTTGCTCCAAGGCAGAGAACTCATCCTTCTTACGATCCTTTAAAGTACGAGGTACATACTTCTCTAAAAATATAGCATGCAACTGGGCCAAGAAAGTGGGGTAAAACTGAAGATCTACGTTCCACATAAGCTCTCTACCACTGCTTAGCATCACCTTGAAGCTGAAAAGTAACAAACTCTACCGCATGCTGATGGACACTTCCCAACTTATGGAACCTCTCATAGCAATCTAGGATGAACACATAGGAATCCTCACTCTAAAAACCATGGAATATAGGAGGTTTCAACTTCAAGAATTTAGTCAACATCTCATGCTCATTACGAGTCATAACAGGACCCAACAAGGGACAGAAGAAAGCATCATTACCGCCAGTTCCACCCACCTTGAAGACAGTGCTAGCAATAGGAGGATTGGCGGGAGTTTAAGTTTCTTGAACAAAGGGAAGCATTCCACGACCAACCAATACTTTCAAGAACGTCATAATATGTTGAGCTGACACTGGTCTAAAGGAGGAATACATGTAGTCTCAGCTTGCACTTCTTCTTCTAGCCAACATTCTCTTCATTCTCAACCTTGATATTCTCCTCTACCTCTTCATGATGCACAGTAGAGGCCTCATTCTTGGGAAAATTTTCAAACGGTGCTCCAAGCCTAGTAGGCGTCACCCTTTCTTGGCCTCTACCTCTAACTCTTCCTCTACCACTGCCTCGATTGCGACCTCTCGCTGCAGATTCCTCATATAGAGCATTGACGGGATCTATAGGCCTGATGTCGTTCAATTTAGTGTTAACCATATGCGGCTAGAAGAGTGAAGGAGGTTAGATACCAATTTGAATCGCCAGATACCATTTGGAATCAAGTTATAGTACAAAAGGAGACAAAACAAAGTAGAGAGATTTCCTAAAGTCCTATAGCCTCTCAAAGAAAAGTATAGACGTCTCTGTATCATTCTGCAAGACTCTACTAGATTCGTTTTGATACATTGAGATCAACAAACCTAGGCTCTGATACCAACTTTGTCACGACCTAGACCATCGTGAGTTGAACCCAAACTAACCCTCCGATGGGAGAACCATAACTACTAACCAACTGATCTCAATTAAGCATTTAAAGATACAGAATTAGGTTTAAATGCAGAAAAAATGAAGTTCCCATTAACTTCCAACAAAGGTCTAACCACCAAAATTAACATATTGTGGAAAATAACGCCTAGAACCTGAAAATCAATGTACCAAAACATATAGAGTTCAATCATAAGTCTAAACAAGAAAGGGTACAACCCCAAACTAAACATAAGAATCTAAAGAACTACTCTAAGCCTGAAATGTGGACATAAAAAGAAAGAGAACTCATGGCAGCCTGGAAGAACTGGCTCACCCTTGAATTTGAACGGTCACTGATATTCTAAATGAGGTCTGTCAATAGCCGCTTAAAAATGCCCTGAGCTCAACAAACAAAGAGCACGTGCAGTATCAGTACACAACCACGGTGTACTGGTAGTATCACTCGGCTATCCCACTAAGTGCAACATATATCAGTCAATACGACAATATAATAATATGCATAAACCGAACATACACAATATCAATATAATTTACGAACAACGAACAATTTCACATTCCTCAAGATATACAGTTATGTCAAAACAATGGTCCTCTCATGGAACCAACACCCAAACTGTTAGCGTACCGGTACATGGTACCCGATCGAATGATTATGTCGGAATGTGGCAACCGATCCCATGTTTATGCTGGAACATGGCAATCGATCCAAGTTAGTGTGTCGAAACAAAACACCCGATCTATTCAACAAGCCACAATCATAATCACAAATTCATTCTCATAATCATACAATCAAGTCATGATTCATGGAATTTATCATTCATATATCCTCATTTACCACTAGTGTGATCAATAATGATACATTCACACACATACATGTATTATAAGGAAGCAAGAAGAAACATAAATCACACAACATGAAATTACAACTGTAACGACCCGAGAGCACCCCCTAGTCGTTATCGGTGTATTCAACCGCAAAGAGGTCTTATAGAAGCCCATAACATTCATCATAGCATGTATCATAGAATAAAATTACGGAAAATTTCAAACTTTTACTTTGGAAGTTCAACTTCACTTCATATATGAAAAATAAAATCTAACTTCGTCACAATGTACCATCTAGACATACAAGTATCGAAAATGGGACTTAGCCCTTACATCAATTAGAAGTCTCGAAATAGGGATGTACAACAATGTCTTTCAACATAAGCAAAAGGACTAAACATAGAAGCTAGTGTATGGTCTCTTCCTCGGACTTGAGGACTCACCATCTTGGGGAAGCAACTCCCAAGTGTCTTGAGAAGTAAGCTTGAATCTTCAATGGCCCGAACCTAAATGTGTGGGGAAAAAGGGAGAAAATATGGGTTAGTACAACACATATACTAAGTATGGCTACTATGCATAAAAACCATTTGAAACATGCATAAAAGGACATTTAGCCAAAAACTGCTTTTTACCAAGTAAATCCAATATGCACACAAAGTAAGCATCATGGTACAACCCAACATAATATCATCCCAACATGTAGACAACCCAAGCAATACTAGTGCAATGCAAAGAATAGAATCCCATAATCCTATTCAAAGCCAAGTATCACATTAACTAACTTACTTCATGCATACATTCATCAGATCATATTTTATCATAACTTACCATAATCATAATAGTCATACATAACATAGCTTCAACATACATAAGTCATAATCATCATAATCATAAGAGAACACTACTACAACCATCCCTTAGGATCCCACAAGTGCAATGTGCAAGAGAAGTCCCATACCCTCCCTTACACTATGTAGAAGCCCTTAAGAAAGCTTTAGTAAGAGTTCACACCTTCATTTACTTTTACATTAGGGAAATATTGCAATAACCGACATAGACGATGAGAGCTACATGGAATCCGATGTTCTACTCCCACACCGAAAAGAGAGGGTTAACATTTGCCTAAGGTGTAACCATTCGTACATAGCTATTTAGGTGGATCCACTAAGCTAAAGTCCTATGTGGGCACATAGTTAGGGGTCAAGGAGATTGCTTCTAGAAATCCTAACTTACTAAACGTGAGTATTTCCATCTCATCAGACAACACATACTGTGGGTAATCCGGACTTCCTAAACGTGAGAAAACCCATGTAGGGAGCCGATTCACTTTACATTACACTACAATCATGAGAACTACCTTTCAATCATATAGCAATCATACCATAATATACATACATACTTCATAGCTAATTCAAGTGTAGAGGGTTAAGGATGAGGAAACTAGGTCATCAACACCACAACAACACATTAGGTATAGCATCATTACAATCTAAGTAATTCACCTTTCATACTTGAGTTCAAAGAAGAACCAACCTTCATACCTTCTTGCCCTTCGTGGGACATCCATACTTCAATTACCAAACAATTCATGACCAATACATAATACAAGGTAATTCATGAAGTAATATCATAATCAACATCAATATAAGCAATTAACATATTTCCTTCTTAGCCTTCAAGGCTCCATTCAAAGAGTTAACCCTAATTTCATAGAAATTTTACATAACGTAGGGTAAAATCATCATCCAAACATGAATTACATAACATCACATTCGATTCATAGTCTTCAATCAATATCTAACTCAACTAGGGTTAGAATTAGGAAAAGAAGGAGAAACATGGGTCTCATGGGGAATTCTTCGAGAAACCACAAATACAACATAAATTCATTCATAATTGTTCATATAAAATCAATCAAATTCGGTTTATAACATCAATTTCACTTTACAAAGAAGACCCACGTTTTTGGATTGAAAACCTAGAAATTGGAGATTTTGAAATTCATCTTGAAGGGGCCTCTTGAGGAAAGGAATCCCAAGAGTGATAAGCAACCATACCTTAGTTAATTTCTTGAGAACTGATGGGGAAAAATCGAAACCTTTCTGCCGTAGACGAATCTTGGTCTTCTTCTTCAATGGGGTTCTTAGTTGAGAGAGTTTTGAGAAAGAATGAGTTTTTGACTTGTGAGTTTAGTTGTGTGAGTTAAAGTCTTAGGGTTAGGGTCTTATAGTTAGATTTAGAATGGTAATTAGTTAACTAACCACCCCTCTTAACCCTTTATTAAATAACTAACTAAAACTAGGACCCCTAAACTAAAACTAAAAAATTAAAAACTGCCAGGACTTACGGCCCTCCACCTACGGACCGTGCTGGTCATCCGTCGTTTGGTAATGAGGCTCCCTTTTGGGGAGAAAGTCTCCCATGACTAAGTATGGGCTCACAGCCATGACTTATGGTCTGTCGACCAGTCTACGGACCATGAGTCTTGGGCTCATCGTTTGCTGCAGTTTTGACAGCTTTTGGGTCCAAGTTTGGGTCCTCATCTAGGACCCCCCTAGGGGTCCTTGGGGTGTCGTACCCGGACGTTTTGACCCTATGAACATATACTTACCTAATTTAAACCTTTTTACAAGGTTATACCATCATACGACACTCCCAAACCTGTCCAAAAACCTAAGGACACACTAGAACACATTCTTCTCTAGTTTCCGGATGTCATAGTCGTTTCTTGACGTTTAGACTTTTACTCCTCCAAACCAAGTCAATTGCATTAATTTAGGTTTAGGAACATCATTTTAACTGTTTTTAAGTCATTATTCATAAGGTGAGGCTCTAACTTAAGTCATAGAATTTCCGGGGTGTTACAATATCCCCTCCTTAGGAACATTCGTCCCCGAATGTCACTTGGACTTCTTTCTAGGGAGACAATGACTCAAACTAGCAGCACCACAACCAGTCACATCAACAACATCATATCATCATATCATATAGGAATATAATCCACAACATCACTATGCTCAAAACTCTTTACTTCACATAAGTATAGGAGGAACTACCTTCTCCATATTCAATGAGCATCAACATATATGTTAAGCAATCAACAACACATTTCTTTAGCAAGACAACATCAAGCATGCTCATTACAACTCTCATGAAGACAACGTCACACAACATCTATGAGTGCAATTTCAATCATGAGAAACAAAATTCATGAAAACTCAAAATACAACTTTAAGCATGAATTTTCACAAAAATATGCACATACAAGGAAATCATGTCATCAGCATCAACACACATGATTTTCAATTTACACCTAAGTAAGAGAGACTACTAACCTCAACTTTCGCTAGGAGTAGAAGGAAAAAGATGAGGGTAGCGGGACTTCATGTAGGCCTCGGCCTCTCATGTTGCACCCTCAACTAGGTGGTTTCTCCATAGGACTTTTACGGAGGCAACCTCTTTATTCCTCAACTTCTTAACTTGACGATCTAGGATTTCGACCGGAACCTCTTCATAAGAAAGGTTCTCATTCACCCCTAAACCTTCTAGGGGGAGAATGGACACCAAGTCACCTATACACTTCTTTAACATAGAAATATGGAACACTGGGTGAACCGGGGCCAATTCAATGGGCAATTTCAACTCATAAGCGACCTTTCCGACACGCTTCATGATCTCATAAGGCCCAACATACCGGGGGCTAAGTTTCCCCTTCTTACCAAATCTTATCACCCCTTTCAAGGGTGAGATCTTCAAGTAGACCCAATCACCTACTACAAATTCAAGATCTCTCTTTCTATTATCGGCATATAACTTTTGCCGACTATGAGCTGTTTTATCAATCTATCCCTTATAAGTCAATATTTTTCTGTGGCCTCATAGACTACCTCGGGACCAAGAAGAGAAAATTCACCCACTTCAAACCATCCAATTGGATATCGACACATTCTACCATAAAGTGCTTCAAAGGGTGCCATAGCAATACTTGAGTGGTAGCTCTTGTTGTAGGAAAATTCTATCAAAGGTAGGTGGTCATCCCAATTACCTTTGAAGTCAATGACACACGCTCTCAACATGTCCTCTAGGGTTTTGGATGGTGCGTTCCACCTGACCATCCATTTGAGGGTGAAATGCGGTACTAAGCTTCACTTGAGTACCAAGTCCACTTTGGAAAAACCTCCAAAAATGCGAAGTAAATTGGGCACCTTTACCCGAAATAATCAAAAATGGGGCCCCATGAAACTTCACAATCTTCTTAATGTACAACTTAGCATAATCTTCCGCCGAATATGAAACCTTGACAGGAAGAAAATGGGCTGATTTAGTAAATCTATCCACAATGACCCAAATAGAGTCATGTTGCCTACCAGTTCGAGGCAAACCTACCACGAAGTCCATATTGACCTCTTCCCACTTCCAAGTGGGGAGATCGATATCTTGATTTAGACCTCCCAGTCCCTGGTGCTCGGCTTTGACTTGTTGGTAATTTGAGCACCTAGCCACAAAATCTGTTCTGTCTCTTTTCATTCCGTTCCACCAATAAATCTGGACCATGACACCTCCTTTTGGGGAATCTTCAAGTCGGACACCCAACCGGGCTAGCCTATGTACATCACGGGCTAACTCCCTTTTCTCTTCTTCCACATGTGACATACTACACATAGATACACAACTCAAAGCATCCGCAACCACATTTGCTTTTCCGGGGTGGTAAAGGACACTCATATGTAATCTTTCAAGAGTTCCAACCACTTCCTTTGTCAGAGATTCAATTCTTTTTGGGTAAAAACATATTGAACGCTCTTCTGATCGGTAAACAAATCCACATGTACCCCATAGAGATAGTGTCTCCAAATCTTTAAGGCAAAGACTACGGCCACTAGCTCAAGATCATGAGTTGGATAATTCTTCTCATGCACCTTGAGTTGTCTCGAGGCATAAGCTATAACCTTATCATGCTGCATGAGGACACAACCCAAACCCACTCGGGAAGCGTCACAATATACTACAAACCCTTCGGTGCCCTCCGATAAGGTCAAAACCGGAGCGGAGGTGATCTTATCTTTCAACAATTGGAAGCTATTTTCACACGATTCCGACCATTCGAACTTGGACTTATTTTGAGTTAAGGCCGTTAAAGGTGAGCTTATCTTTCAACAATTGGAAGCTCTTTTCACAAGATTCTGACCATTCGAACTTGGACTTCTTTTGAGTTAAGGCCGTTAATGGAGATGCAATAGATGAAAATCCCTCGACAAACCTCCAGAAGTAACCGACCAAACCCAAAAAGCTTCAGATGTCGGAAGGACTCAAAGGTCTAGGTCAACTTTTAATCGCAGCGGTTTTCTTTGGATAAACTATACCCTCACTAGAAACAATGTGACCAAGGAAAGCAACCGATCTTAGCCAAAACTTGCACTTGTTAAGCTTAGCATAGAGTTGGTGATCTTTGAGGACTTGCAATACTATCCTCAAATGATTCATGTGATCATCCTCGCTTTTTGAGTATATCAAGATGTCATCAATAAAGACAATAACAAACGAGTCTAGAAAATTTCTAAACACATGGTTCATAAGGTCCATGAAAGCCGCCAGGGCATTTGTTAGACCAAAGGACATCACTAAGAATTCAAAATGACCGTATCTTGTTCGGAAGACTGTTTTCGGAACATCAACACCTCTCACCCTAAGTTGGTGATAACCCGACCTCAAATCAATTTTTGAAAAGTAATTCACTCCTTGAAGTTGATCAAATAAGTCATCAATCCTAGGGAGTGGATACTTGTTCTTAATGGTCATCTTATTTAATTGTCGGTAATCAATACACATACGAAGAGATCCATCTTTCTTCTTCACAAATAACACCGGTGCACCCCAAGGAGATATACTAGGTTGGATGAAACCCTTATCCAACAAATCTTTGAGTTGAGATTTTAATTCCGTCAACTCCGCCAGGGCCATCCGATAAGGAGGGATTGAAATGGGTTGTGTATCCGGCAATAAATCTATGCCGAAATCTATTTCCCGTTTGGGAGGAATCCCAGGTAAGTCATCGGGAAAGACTTCAGGAAAATCCTTCACTAAGGGGACTGACTCCAATGGAGGAATCTCGGACTCGAGATCCTTGACCCTCACAATGTGATAGAGACAACCCTTAGAAATCAACCTATAAGATTTTAGACATGAAATGATCATTCCCCTAGGGACGGAATTTCCTCCATTCCATTGTAAAATGGGTTCATTAGGAAATTGAAACTTCACAATTTGGGTCCTATAATCTATAGACGCAAAACAAGCATGAAGCCAATCCATCCCCAATTTAACATCAAAGTCTAACATATCAAGTTCCACCAAATAAATCAAAGTGACTCTATTGGGCAATGATATGGGACAACCCCTATACACTCTTTTAGCAATTATGGAATCACCCACCATGGTAGAAACCGAAAAAGGTTTATCTAAGACATCGGGAAGCATATCAAACTT
>NW_006239011.1:1498874-1500135 GCF_000226075.1 Solanum tuberosum | reverse complement strand
AGGGGGATTCATCCTTGTGAAATCCCTTATCCTAGAAGCGGTAGTGCTAGCATTGGGGTTCACTTGCACCCTAGCATCCCTAGCAACTTGAGTGGCCAACACTTGAGTCAAATTATGAATAGCTGACCTTATCTCAACATTAGACATAGCCCCTTCTTCAATAGGAACTTGAGGGTTTTGAGGAGCTTGAGGGGGAACCGCCTCATTCACATTCTCCTCACCGGCCCTCCTTGCATTGTTCCTTCTTGTATTCATTGCCTATAAGCACAAGATAATGATTAGAAGAAAAGGACTAGATAAAGTTAAGACTCTTAGGCACGACTATGGAATAACAAAAGAGTGAAAGTTCCTAAGCATCTCGTAGCCTCCCATTCATAAGTGTGGCGCGCTTCACACCCATGAACAAGACTCTACTCGACGTGGTATCTTGTGACATGGATCCTACATTATTCTCAACTTTAGGCTCTGATACCAAATTTGTAATGACTCGAGAGCACCCCATAGTCGTTACCGGCGTATTCGACCTCAAAGAGGTCTTATAGAAGCCCTTAGCATTCATCATAGCATGTATCATAGAATAAAATTACGGAAAATTTAAAACTTTAACTTTGGAAGTTCAACATCACTTCATATATGAAAAATAGAATCTAACTTCGTCACAATGTACCATATAGACATCGAAGTATCGAAAATGGGACTTAGCCCTTACATCAATTAGAAGTCTAGAAATAGGGAAGTACAACAATGTCTTTCAACATAAGCAAAGGACTGAACATACAAGCAAGATCATATGGTCTCGTCCTCGGACTTGAGGACTCACCAACTTGGGGAAGCAACTCCCAAATGTCTTGAGAAGTAAGCTTGAATCTTCAACGGCCCGAACCTAAATGTGTGGGGAAAAAGGGAGAAAATATGGGTTAGTACAACACACGTACTAAATATAACTACTATGCATAAAAACCATTCGAAACATGCATAGAAGGACATTTAGCCAAAATATGCCTTTTACCAAGTAAATCCAATATGCACACAAAGTAAGCATCATGGTACAACCCAACATAATATCATCCCAACATGTAGACAACCCAAGCAATACTAGTGTAATGAAAAGAATAGAATCCCATAACCCTATTCAAAGCCAAGTATCACGTTAAGTAACCTACTTCATCCATACATTCATAAGATCATATTTCATCATAACTTACCATATTCATAATGATCATACATAACATAGCTTAAACATACATAAGTCATAATCATC
>NW_006239011.1:1497193-1497449 GCF_000226075.1 Solanum tuberosum | reverse complement strand
GTAACCATTCGTACATAGCTATCTAGGTGGATCCACTAAGCTAAAGTCCTATGTGGGCAAATAGTTAAAGGTCAAGGAGATTGTTTCTAGAAATCCTAACTTACTAAACGTGGGGATTTTTATCTCGTAAGACAACATATACCGTGGGTAATCCAGACTTGCTAAGCATGAGGAAACCCATGTGGGGAGCCGGACTTACTAAACGTGAAACCCCCATCTCATTTACATGCCCTTTTGGTGCTAAGCATCTAATTCC
>NW_006239011.1:1452148-1496793 GCF_000226075.1 Solanum tuberosum | reverse complement strand
TTCATAGCCTTCAATTAATATCCAACATAAGCTAGGGTTAGAATTAGGAAAAGAAGGAGAAACATGGGTCTCATGGGGAATTCTTCAATAAACCACAAATACAACATAAATTCATTCATAATTGTTCATATAACATCAATCAAATTTGGTTTATAGCATCAATTTCACTTTACAAAGAAGACCCACATTTTTGGATTGAAAACTTAGAAATTGGAGATTTTGAAATTCATCTTGAAGGGGCCTCTTGAGGAAAGGAATCCCAAGAGTGATAAGCAACCATACCTGGGTTAGGCGATCATCAGGCCTTTTTTTCTTCGTTCTTTCAGCTGCCTTGTTCCTTTTTGCTCTTTAGTGTCCATGTTTTGTTCCTCAATCCAAATACCTGGAAATCAAGGATTTACATCAGTTATTGGAACAAAATAAGCATTTGAGGAAACTAAATCTATTAAAATAAAGCCCTAAATGAGTCCAAATTGTGGACTCTTCAGTGGACTAATTTAAAAAATGCCTATGATCACCTGCCAACTTCTAGCCAAGATTATCCTAGCAGGACCAACGGGGCAAGGTCTAGATTGGCACAAAACTGTCTCAACATATAACTATCCTCACACAGTCTTGGCACTTTGTTTCATTAACAGATTATCCACTTCAAGTTTTTAGCTTAAGTCATGAAGTTAAATCGGTTCTTATCATGTAACATTTAAATCTAACACATTCAACTCATCAAGACTATAGATTCAGCACAATTCAACATTTTTGGACAGGGATCATTTTTAACATGTTTTTCTTTCATGTCATTATTCTTTTATTTTGAACAACTCCTACATATACATTCATACACAGGCCGGTTCAATAGAAATTAAGACAGTCTCTTGGGGGAATATAACACGAGGATGAAAACCCCAAGAGAGGATTATGAGTTGGGTTACTTAGACTTCACCCAATCACTCACAATCCATTACCCCACCCTCCAACAAAAAAGAGTGCAATTGTCCCTAATGCATAAAAAGTAAAGAATAAAGGATCGGTTGAGGCAAATCTATGGCGCATAGCACCGAAGACCTATCAACAAGCGGGTGGGTCCAGTTTCCCGGAGCCCGCTGCATCAACAATTTGGTCACCCTCAGTAGTGTCCGCATCAATAGTCTCAGCACCCTCAGTAGTGCTAACCTCAAATCTCACCGCTCCATTAGTGGTGCTCACACTGCTAGAGTCACCAACACCAATATCTATAATCCTCTGCTGCCACAACTCCTCATCAATGATATACGCCCTCTGAGCCGCCTCAATCTCCTGGCGCTACCTCTTGCTAACTCTTTCGACCTCAGTATCTTCAGAAGCCCGACTGGAGCGGGGACGCTTCCCAGCATGACAGGAAGACGCAGGTGGTGGCATCTCATCCCCGAATAGAGCATCGAACACTATATTATCAACTGGTGCCGTGGGGGCTGACTCAGGCTCAGTCTCTAGTGGATCTAGGAGGGTGTCAAGATCAGCTCGGAGACTAACTAACTCTATCCGGAAAGCAGAGATATCTATAGTGGGGGCTGGTTCTTCTAAGACATGCATCTCAAATGCATCAAGTCGCCGGTGGACGGCCTGAACCTTTCAGTCCATCATCTACTCCATCGTTGCTCCACCCTAATCGCAGACTTCTCAATCGCCCACTGCATCCACGGCCTCATAAGCTGAAGCAGGGTAGCCATCTCAGCCTCCAACTTCTGGACTCGAGCTAAGGCCACGACAATATACCCTGAAGAGTGAGTGGATCTGGAGGCGCTATGGGCCTAACTGGTGACTAGAGAATGAGAAGCCGGGGCATCCTCAGTAGGGGAGGAGGGGCAGGATCCTTACCCTGCATCTGCTCCACATCTGGAACTAAGTCTTCTCCCAGTAGTGGCACCTCAACCTGCGACTCTTTGTGTGGTGCAGCCACATTGGCCTCATCTAGAATCAGGCCTATATCTAGGGTCTTAGTCGCCTGAACCAATTAATCACAATGCCAAACTGGCACTCCAGAATCCCTGCATAACTAAAAAATGAGGCATGGGAAGGGGTATGTGGTGGTGGCCATAAAGGCCCTCTAATGAATCTCCACAATAATCATGCTAGCAAAATCCAACTCAATCCCAACAACTAGGGCTTCCATCATTACTGTGCAGTCCCAAGTAAGAACATTGTTTGTTTGCGTAGAAGACACTCTGTTTCACACCAATAGCTAGAAGAATTTAGCCACAAAATTCAAAGTGTCCTTCTTGATTCCTTCACTCGGGTTGCTAACCCACTCGGCGCGCTCTCCGTATGTAACAAGGTGATGTGCCAATCAGCGCAATAAAGTCTCTCTCTACTCTACATTCCTCTGGAATGCCCCGCTCCTCACGATGTACCACCGATAATCAAACTCACCAGTGTTAATCGCTTGAGTGTGGCACGGGCCATAGAGGAACCTGCGGATAGTAGCCTCCGAGATATCAACTGAGAACTCATGAAATAGTGTATCTGTGAGTGGAGGTTGTGCGGAGGGCTTGGCCCGTCTATCAGTGCAACCTCAGAGGGTGGCTGCGTATGAAGAATAGTACTCCCGCACAATCTCCTGGTTGTAGGACCCTGGGTTACAGGCTATCCACTCGCACCTGTGTCTCTTGAAGAACTCATGAATGGCGGGCGCAGTATGCAAGCGTACTGCGAGAACCCTCATCTAATCAATGATTAATCGAGCCATCCTCTCCTTCTCAGTCATCATTCGGGCATACCTGTATATTTTCCGTTGACCACTCGCACACTACTGGTTTAGCTCCTCAGCAACTATAGCAGGCTCAGTGTTTGGTGGCACTAGAATGTCCCCCGCACTAGTAGCCTCATAAAACAAGGCAGTTTTACCATGTGAACTAAAGCCAGAAGAGGAGATGGAACTGCAGCCAAAAAAAGAGGTGGACTCAAAGCCGAAAGCAGAACCAGCTGGTGAACCGATCGGTATCCTCCTCATCAGACTGGGAGGCAGTGACCACGTCGGGAATCACATGTTGAGATTGAATACGGGTCGTACGAGGTGCAATTGGGGATGTCCTTGTAGTAGGTGGGATATAGGCGTGATCTTTCTCCGCATCAGTATCTTCATCAATTAGCCGCAATGTTGGTTCTACCGACTTTGACTTGCCCTTTGGTACGTACGTAGGAGCTTTCTTGGGAGCCATGGTACTCGTCGATGTTTAGTTAGTACCAATATTGACCAAGGACACACTTGAAAAAAATTTAGACTAAAAAACAAACCAAAACAAAAACTAAAAAAAATATGTACAGTAGCATCAGTGGCCACCTACGGTCCATGGGTCCTGTCTGTAGGTCAGAGGTCCTAAAGAATTGGGCTCTGATGCGAACCAAGGATGAGCAGAATGGTTCGTAGGTTGACCTACTGACCGTAGTACACCTCCGTGGTTCCACACATAGTGGATTCTCTATGTGCGACAGACCCACTGACTTGATCTAAGTCCGTAGGTTGACCTAGGGTTCATGGACGAGGTCTCGTGGGTAGGGTTGTGTCATATATCAGACATGACTCATTTTCAAACCATTTTTTCAACAATTCAAACAATCCACCTAAGTCTAATCATGTATTTCAACACAATTTATGATTGTTTGTCGTCCCTAGGGTTCCGATTACTCATTATTTAACTTTTGTAGCATGCAAAACTAGGAACCCTAAGTCGAAACTTCCATTTAGACTATTTATCCAAATTTATTTTATTACAAAGACAATACAATCACATTTTATCGTCCCAAGGGTGTTTCTAACTATAGTTTTTACATGTAATTTCATATAAAAACAACCCACGGTCAAGACCCACTTCGTGACTTCATGTGATGAAAATGACTCTCTAGACCCTTTGACAAGCCTTTGACGCCGAACCCGGACAATGGAATTGTTGTGGAAGTGGAGATGAGGATTTGGGTAAAGGGAAGAGTGATCTGGGGATATGGGGAAGTGTATGGGGAGTGATCTGTGGGATTTGGGAGTTTAATGGAGTGATTTATGGAGAGGACAGGGTTAGAAACGGTTAGGAGGGAGTTTTGAATGTGGGGGATGAAAATAAAAATGAGGGGTTTTATTTTAAAAAATATTCGGGTCGGGTCGAGTCGGGCAAACCCAAGGTTTGGACCCATGAAACCCCGTCCATAGGCCGTGGGTCGACCTACGGACCGTAGGTCCGGTCAGTAGGTGACTCTTACACTTAGAAAAATTAAGGACTTACCTGGGGGTCTATGGACACCATTCATGGTCCGTGGATGGATCTACATACCGTCGATGGGGTCCGTAGACCTCTAAACAGACCTTTTTTTGCAGATTTTGCTCTTTATCCCTACACATGTACCAACTGTTAGGCCTTTCTTTTTACATTTTCTGGACACTTTTTGCTATATCTAGCCAACACTAATGCAAAAATAAAGCACCTATCTAAAGGATTACAAAAATTCAAATAAACAAAGAAAACTCCTAAATCGAAAAGCGAAACCTATAGTTGGCTAGATTATACATCTTGGGTTCCCACTAGACTGCGAATGGTAAGGAGTGGCTGCATTGTGGCGAACACCATATTTCTCAAGTAGCGCCTTGAACAATTTATTACAGAAGTGAGAACCTCCATCGCTGATAATCGCCCTACGTTTACCAAATCTGGAAAATATATTCTTTTTTAGGAATGTTGTCCCTTTTACCTTGATTGTTGGAAAGCGCAATGCTTCCACCCACTTTGACACATAATCAATCGCAACAAGAATATACTTCATCCCATGTGAGCTCACAAATGGACCCATAAAGTCAATGCCCCATATATCAAACAACTCAATCACCAATATCGGATTCATAGGAAGCTCTTGCCTCTTTTAAATTCCTCCTTCTCAAGGCCAACTATCACAAGACATGGCGAAATCATGATCATCTTGGTGGATGGTAGGCCAATAATACCCAAATTGTACAATTTTATGCCCAGTCCAAATACCACTATGATGCCCTCCAACAGGCGAGGAGTGACACACCTCTAGCATTCTCATCATGTCAACCTAGGGCACACATCGATGAATAATATCATCAGCACAAATACAGAACAAATAAGGCTCATCCTAAAAGAACTTATTTACATCATGAATAAACTTTTTCCTTTGGTGAAAAGACAAATCCAATGGAACCACATCACTTGCCAAGTAGTTAGCAAAGTCTGCGAACCACGGAATAAGATCATCACAAGCCGCCAATACCTGTTCATCTGGAAACGCATCATTAATTTCAGCCCCATCTCCTAGCTTGACCATAGCTTCCTCCTCTAATCTGGACAAATGATCGGCAACTTGATTTTATGTCCCCTTTCTGTCTTTCACCTCAAAATCGAACTCTTGCAGCAATAATACCCATCTAATCAACCCCAGTTTTGCATCCTTCTTAGCCATCAAATACCTCAATGCAGAATGGTCAGTATGTACTATGACCTTAGTACCAAGCAAGTAGGATCGAAATTTTTCAAATGCGAAAACCATAACAAGGAGTTCCTGTTCAGTCACTGTATAATTCTTTTGAGCCACATTTAGAGCTTTGCTGGCATAGTAAATAGGATGAAGAATCTTCTCTCGCTTCTGTCAGAAAACCACACCAAGCGTCACTCCACTTGCATCGCACATTACCTCAAATGGTTGCCCCCAATCCGGTGAAATAATAATAGGTGCGGAAACTAGCTTTTCCTTCAACTCTCCAAATTCTCTCAGACAAGCATCATCAAAATCAAACTTACACTCCCTTTTGAACAAATTGCACAATAGGTGTGCAATTTTGGAGAAATCCTTAATAAACCTCTTATAAAAGCCTGCATACCCCGGAAAACTTCTGACACCTTTAATAGAGATAGGTGGTGCAAGCTTTTCTATTACCTCGACTTTTACTCTATCAACCTCAATACCTTTCTCAGAAATCCGATGAACCAGAACTATCCCTTCTTTCACCATGAAGTGACACTTTTCCCAATTGAGCACAATATTGCACTCTTCACACCGTTTAAGCACCTCGGCCAAATGATCCAAACAACCATCAAATGAGTCACCCACCACAGAGAAATAATCCATAAATACCTCAATAGTGTCCTCCACCATAGCAAAAAATATCGACATCATGTAACGCTGGAAGGTCGCTGGAGCATTACTCAACCCAAATGGCATCCGATTGAAGGAGGAAGTCCCATAAGGGAAGGTGAATGTGGTCTTCTCTTGGTCATACAGAGCTGTGGAGATCTGATTGTAGCCCGAATAACCATCAAGGAAATAATACCAACCCTTACAGCAAGGCGGTCCAACATCTGATCGATAAACGGCATAGGGAAGTGGTTATTTTTTGTCCAAGTATTCAATTTCTGCTAGTCCAAGCAAACTCTCCATCCAGTCATGGGCCAGATCGGAACAAGCTCGTTTCTCGCATTAGGTACCACAGTAATCCCACCTTTCTTGGGAACAAACTGAACAGGGCATACCCAACTACTATTTGCAATGGGATAAATAACTCCAACATCCAACCATTTGATGATTTCCTTTTTCACAAACCTCTTGCATAGGCTGATTTAGTCTCCTTTGGTGCTCAATACTAGGCTTGTGATCCGGCATGAGTTGGATTTTATGAGAACGAATGTCAGGATGAATCCCAATAATGTCCACAATAGTCCACCTAATAGCCTTCTTGAACCTCTTCAACATAGAAACCAAAGCGTCAATTTGTTCTGCATTCAAATCGGCCGCAATGATGACCGGTAAAGTACCATCTCTCCCCAAGAATATATACGTCCAATGTGATGGTAGAACCTTAAGATCCAATTTTGGAGCCTCTCCAACAAAACAATTTTGCTGGTGGAGAGTCATGATTCTTCATATCTAACTCCAATCTCTTTGGTTTGGAACGGAATTCGAACCTATCAGGTGCGGCAACTAACTCATCATAGTCTTTAATACCATCACCCTCAAAATTCTTCATTACCGCTACAAGTGTATCAACACCCAACCGCTCTTCAATAGACACATCAGAACCTTGACCCACAATATGATTCACAACGGAAACTGACTTGTGATCACTTTCCTTCTTGATGGACCTACAGATATTAAACATCACCTCTTCACTATTCAATCGAAACTTCATCTGCCATTTTTCCATATCGACCAAGGAGCGCCAAGTAGCAAGGAATGGTCTCCCAAGGATGATAGGAACCTCAAAATCAACCTCACAATCAAGTATCACAAAATCCGCTGGAAAGATAAAAGACTCCACTTTCACAAGTACATCTTGAAGCACACCAATGGGCCTCTTCACAGTTCTATCGGCCATGAGCAATCGCAACACAATCGGTTATGGAGTCCCTAAACCCATTTTTTTGTAAATAGACAATGGCGTCAGATTAATGCTATCACCCAAATCACACAACGCCTTGGCATAATGCAATAACCCAATGGTACATGGAATAGATAAGGCACCAGGATCCTACTTCATCTACACAAGTGACCTCGTAGCAATAGCACTATAATGCTGCAACCTATCATCATCTTCAAAACTGACGGCTCTCTTCTTAGTCGCCAAATCTTTCATGAACTTTGCATACCTAGGATTTTGCTCCAAAGCCTTTTTCAACGGAACATTGATGGAAAGTTATTTGAACATAGCGATAAACCTACGGTACTTTCCTTCTTCATTCTTCTTCACCAACCTCTTTGGGAATGGAGGTGGAGGTCTAGGCATGGGAATAACTTTTTGGGTTATCACCGCTTCCTTCTCTGTAGCATTCTTGGACTCTCCAGTAACCTCAATCTCATCATAATCTTTCTCAACTACAATATTAACCTCAAACAGCATAGGTGGATCAATGGAAATTGTCTTTCCTGCCGGACAGATTTTACGAAAATGGGCATAACTTCTTCGTCCGAACTCCGAATGAGGTGAAACGAAGTGCGTTAGGTAGCTAACTCAAAGGGCTTTCCATGGATATGTTATTGGCCACCCAATAATTTGTGTGCTAGGATATATGACCCTCCAAAGTAGACCCTCAAAAAAGGCTTCACTTGGAAATTTCGGATTTTGATACGGTTGCTCTAAAATTTGGGTTAGACCCATTTCCCACTCAGTTTGACCCCCTAAACAAGAATATGAAGTCGGATTTTCGAAAAACGAAACGGATTTTTTTATATATAGCTAAACAAGTTTCCGGTAACTTTCGAAGCACATTTTTAAGAACTTTTTGGGTCATTTCAATATCTCCCCCTTGGGAACATTCGTCCCCGAATGTGGAAGAGACGTACAAGGCAAGACTTAGTAAGAACATATCAGCCCTAACATGAATGCAAATTTCTTTTTGGGTCATTTCAATATCTCCCCCTTGGGAACATTCGTCCCCGAATGTGGAAGAGACGTACAAGGCAAGACTTAGTAAGAACATATCAGCCCCAACATGAATGCAAAATTTTTATTTAAACATCACTTCAAGATTTCAAAACTTAGTGTAAAGCATCCATAACTCATCAATTTAAACATATATGCACATTAATGATTCGGGGCTGAAATGTAAGACTCAATGGAGTACAAAGGACTTGATTTAATACCTTAGGCTTGAGTGGAGTTGAATAGATAAGGATAACGTCTTTGCATGTCCGCTTCGGCCTCCCAAGTAGCACTCTCCACTTGTTGATTTCTCCAAAGCACCTTAACGGACGCCACTTCTTTGTTCCTCAACCTTTTAACTTGTCTATCTAAGATCTGAACCGGGACTTCTTCATACGTCAAATTATCTTCTACAACACCCACAACCTCAAGAGGTACAATAGCGTTAGGATCACCAACACATTTCCTCAACATCGATACATGGAATACCGGATGAACTAATTCCATCTCCTTGGGCAACCCCAACTCATAGGCTACTTTACCAACCCTTCTTATTATCTCATAAGGACCGACATACCTAGGACTTAATTTCCCCTTCTTACCAAAACGAACCACACCTTTCATTGGAGAAACTTTCAAATAAACCCAATCACCCACTTTGAATTCAAGATCCCGTCTCCTCACATCGGCATAAGACTTTTGACGACTTTGGGCTGTTTTCAACCTCTCCCTAATCATCCTTACCTTCTCAAGAGCATCCATGACCAGATCCGGACCCAACAAGGCCACCTCTCCAACTTCAAACCACCCAACCGGTGACCTACACCGTCTACCATAAAGTGCCTCAAAAGGAGCCATACCGATACTAGAATGATAACTATTGTTGTATGCAAATTCAATCAAAGGAAGATGATCATCCCAACTACCTTTCAACTCCAATACACAAGCTCTAAGCATATCCTCCAAGGTTTGAATTGTTCTTTCGGCTTGGCCATCCGTTTGAGGGTGGAAGGCCGTGCTAAGCTTTACCTTTGTACCAAGACCCCTTTGGAATGACTTCCAAAAGTGAGAAGTGAATTGGGCACCACGATCCGAGATGATAGACAAAGGAATCCCATGCAACCTTACCAATTCATGAATGTACAACTTGGCATACTCTTCAGCCCCGTAAGTAGTTTTAACCGGTAGGAAATGAGCCGACTTTGTCATCCGATCAACCACCACCCAAACCGAATCAAAGCCTCTTCTAGCCTTGGGTAAGCCCACTACAAAATCCATGTTGATTTCTTCCCACTTCCAAGTAGGTATCTCAATGTCTTGAGTTAGGCCACCCGGCCTTTGATGTTCGGCCTTGACTTGTTGACAACTATGGCAACCCGAAACAAATTTTGCAATGTCCTTCTTCATACCGCCCCACCAATACACATCCCTCAAGTCTCTATACATCTTTGTTGACCCCGGATGAATAGAATAAAAAGAATTATGAGCCTCATCAAGGATTCTTTCCCTCACACCATCCACACAAGGAACACATAATCTACCTTGGTACCTAAGGGCACCATCTCCCCCTTGGGAGAAAACCTCCACCTTACCACTACTCACCGAAGCCTTTAATTCTACCAAAGAAGGATCAAGATCTTGCTTGACTATCACCTCATCAACCAAGGAAGACCTTGAACCATCAACAACAACTACTCCTCCACTATCCACCCCTTCTAACCTAACTCCCAATTTGGCCAACCGATGGACCTCCTTAGCCAACTCTTTACTACCTTCCTCCACATGAGCCAAGCTACCCATGGACACTCTACTCAATGCATCCGCCACCACATTAGCTTTCCCCGGATGATAGTGAACACTCATATCATAATCCTTAAGGAATTCTAACCACCTCCTTTGTCTCAAGTTAAGATCTTTTTGCGTGAACACATATTGGAGATTCTTATGGTCGGTGAAGATATCAACATGCACCCCATACAAATAATGACGCCAAATCTTTAAAGCAAAAACCACGGCGGCCAATTCAAGATCATGGGTTGGGTAATTTTTTTCATGAACCTTAAGTTGCCTAGAAGCATAGGCTATAACCTTACCACTTTGCATCAACACACAACCCAAACCAATACGGGAAGCATCACAATAAACAACAAAACCTTCTAACCCATCCGGAAGTGACAAAATAGGAGCGGACACAAGCCTTTCTTTCAAAGTTTGGAAGCTTTCCTCACACTCATCCGACCACACAAATTTAGCCTTCTTTTGAGTCAACTTAGTCATAGGAGAAGCAAGAGAAGAAAACCCTTCCACAAATCTCCTATAATAACCCGCTAAACCCAAGAAACTCCTTATATCCGACGGGGTCAAAGGTCTAGGCCAATTCCTAATAACATCGGTCTTCTTAGGATCCACCTTAATACCATCCCCCGACACCACATGGCCTAGGAAAGCAACTTCCTTCAGCCAAAACTCACACTTTTCATATTTAGCGTACAACTTCTCTTCCCTCAATCTTTGGAGTACAACCCTCAAGTGACCCTTGTGCTCTTCCTCACCCCGAGAATAGATCAAGATGTCATCTATAAACACCACCACAAAAGAATCAAGGTAGGGTTTGAAAACCCTATTCATCAAATCCATAAAGAGAGCCGGAGCATTAGTCAACCCGAAAGACATCACCACAAACTCATAGTGCCCATACCTAGTACGAAAGGCCGTTTTGGGAATATCACACTCCCTCACCTTCACTTGATGATACCCTGACCGAAGATCAATCTTAGAGAAGTGACTAGCCCCATGCAATTGGTCAAATAAATCGTCAATCCTTGGAAGAGGATACCTATTCTTGACGGTGACCCTATTAAGTTGTCGATAATCAATACACATTCTAAGAGACCCATCTTTCTTCTTCACAAACAAAACCGGAGCACCCCAGGGAGAATGACTAGGTCTAATAAACCCCTTCTCTAACAAATCTTTTAATTGCTCTTTCAACTCTTTCAACTCCGCCGGGGCCATACGGTAAGGGGGGATAGAAATAGGTTGAGTATCGGGAAGGAGGTCTATACCAAGATCTATCTCCCTTTCGGGAGGGACACCGGGAAGGTCTTCTGGGAAGACATCTAGAAACTCATTAACAACCGGAATAGACTCAATAGGAGGGACTTTAGACTCCACATCATTGACTCTCACAATATGGTACAAGCACCCTTTGGAAATCAACCTATGGGCTTTAATGCAAGAAATGAATTTCCCCTTCACCACAACATCCCGGCTCTCCCACTCAAGGACGGGTTCATTAGGAAATCGGAACTTGACTTTACGAGTCCTACAATCAATAGAAGCATAATATGCATGCAACCAATCCATCCCAAGAATAACATCAAAATCCACCATGTTCAACTCAACAAGATCGCAAGGCAACAACTTATTCAATATGCAAACCGGACAATTTCTATACACTTTTCTAGCAACAATAGAGACACCAATGGGAGTAGATACTTCATATGACTCATGCAACAATTCCGACTCAACATGAAATTTTCTAGCAACTAAGGGGGTAACAAAGGAAAGGGTGGCACCCGGATCAATCAAAGTATAAACATCAAGATCAAAGATTTGCAACATACCGGTCACCACATTCGGGGTCTCATTAACACCTTGTCTACCATGCAAAGCATAAAATCGATTGTCCCTTGGGGCACCACTTTGAGAAGCACCTCTACCCAAAGGAGTAGTGTTAGCACTTCGGACCTTGTTGCGGATCTTGGGACACTCAAACCTCTTATGACCCACTTCTCCACATTCAAAGCAAGCACACGAACCCTTCATGCAAGGACCACCATGCTTCCTTCCACACTTAGGGCATACCCACAAACTCATAGTGCCCATACCTAGTACGAAAGGCCGTTTTGGGAATATCACACTCCCTCACCTTCACTTGATGATACCCTGACCGAAGATCAATCTTAGAGAAGTGACTAGCCCCATGCAATTGGTCAAATAAATCGTCAATCCTTGGAAGAGGATACCTATTCTTGACGGTGACCCTATTAAGTTGTCGATAATCAATACACATTCTAAGAGACCCATCTTTCTTCTTCACAAACAAAACCGGAGCACCCCAGGGAGAATGACTAGGTCTAATAAACCCCTTCTCTAACAAATCTTTTAATTGCTCTTTCAACTCTTTCAACTCCGCCGGGGCCATACGGTAAGGGGGGATAGAAATAGGTTGAGTATCGGGAAGGAGGTCTATACCAAGATCTATCTCCCTTTCGGGAGGGACACCGGGAAGGTCTTCTGGGAAGACATCTAGAAACTCATTAACAACCGGAATAGACTCAATAGGAGGGACTTTAGACTCCACATCATTGACTCTCACAATATGGTACAAGCACCCTTTGGAAATCAACCTATGGGCTTTAATGCAAGAAATGAATTTCCCCTTCACCACAACATCCCGGCTCTCCCACTCAAGGACGGGTTCATTAGGAAATCGGAACTTGACTTTACGAGTCCTACAATCAATAGAAGCATAATATGCATGCAACCAATCCATCCCAAGAATAACATCAAAATCCACCATGTTCAACTCAACAAGATCGCAAGGCAACAACTTATTCAATATGCAAACCGGACAATTTCTATACACTTTTCTAGCAACAATAGAGACACCAATGGGAGTAGATACTTCATATGACTCATGCAACAATTCCGACTCGACATGAAATTTTCTAGCAACTAAGGGGGTAACAAAGGAAAGGGTGGCACCCGGATCAATCAAAGTATAAACATCAAGATCAAAGATTTGCAACATACCGGTCACCATATCCGGGGTCTCATTAACACCTTGTCTACCATGCAAAGCATAAAATCGATTGTCCCTTGGGGCACCACTTTGAGAAGCACCTCTACCCAAAGGAGTAGTGTTAGCACTTCGGACCTTGTTGCGGATCTTGGGACACTCAAACCTCTTATGACCCACTTCTCCACATTCAAAGCAAGCACCCGAACCCTTCATGCAAGGACCACCATGCTTCCTCCCACACTTAGGGCATACATCCATAGAACCCACTTCACCTCCCCCTTGAGGTCTAGGAACATTGATAGCAAATCCCCGGTTGACATGAGGGTTTCCTCGGCCTTGATGAAATCTAGCACCCTTAGGGAACCTATTCTCCAATCGGGCCCTCTTGGCCTCGTGCCCCCTTTTCTTCCTCAATTTCTCCTCCTCCATTTGCTCGGCATAAGTCATCAACCGAGACAAATCCATATCTCCAATGAGCATAGCGGACCGACACTCCTCACTAACCAAGTCGGATACACCCATCACAAATTTGTTCATCCTCGACCTAGAGTCGGCCACCAAGTGAGGTGCATACTTGGAGAGTTGGACAAATTTGAGGGCATACTCCCTCACACTCATAGCTCCTTGCTTCAAGTTCATGAACTCCACCAACTTTGCCTCCCTAAGCTCAAGAGGGAAGAACCTATTAAGGAAAGCAAGTTTAAACTCCTCCCATAGCATCACATAGCCATTACCTTTCTCACCCTTCCATTGATCAAACCAAATTTGAGCAACCCCCTTGAGTTGGTAGGCCGCCAATTCCGCCTTCTCACAAGCACCAACATCCATAATGGTCAAGATTTTGCATACCTCATCGATGAACTCTTGCGGGTCCTCATCCACCTTTGAACCATGGAAGACCGGAGGGTTCATCCTCATGAAATCTCTCGCCCTTTCCCCCGGGGTGGTAGTTCGAGGAGCTTGGGCTCCTTGTTGCACTTGGTTAGCTATCACTTGTGGAAGCATGGTGATTGCATCACGGAGCTCACCATTGGTGGGTGGCTCTTCCGGTGATCGGGCCCGTCTTCCCCTCATGTTTGGCATGATGATCTGGCAATCCAAAGAACAAGCATAGGGAGGAATCACCTTATCGCACTCTAAGCACGACATAGAACATGAAGAAGGGAAACCTTTCCTAAAACGTTTTGTAGCCTCCCATTCAAAGTCGTGGCGCGCTTCACAACCATGATTAGGACTCTACTCAACGCGGTGTGTTGGACTCCGAGGATTTAACAACCTAGTGCTCTGATACCAAGCCTAGGGCCTAGACGTGACATGGCGAATGAGGAACCCGAAGGAACCCCAAACAAGCCTCTCAAACTTGTCACCACACTTCATCGGTCGCGGAAGTACATTCAACATTAATTAACGGGAAATAGGGACTAAGGGCAAACCATTTCAAAATGACATCATAGAACAAGAGTCAAGCTCATTTACAAAATACTTGTCCAACGCACACCTCTACATACATAGATAGGACGGGGCCATGACATTCTACCGGCTCCCCTCATAGTCAAAATACAATTACAAGCTAAAGTCTCAAAACATAGGAGTAGGAAACATAACATAGCCCTCGAATCATTGAGGACTCACCAACAAACTCGGATAAGCGTCGTACTAGCCACGTGAATGGAGAGAAGGATCAAGAGTAGCTCCGGTCCCTACATGGTGACATCATGTAGGCAAAATATGCGTTAGTACTTGGAATGTACTAAGTATGCGGGGTGCAACACAACAATAAACAAGGACACAATCGAAATACAAGAAATAGTTTCATAGGCATTATGAATAACAATATGAGGATGCATGATCAAAGTGAAGTCAAAACATGTTTAAGTAACTCTATACTAATAGTAGATATCATATGTGTATGCATGATCCAACCAATCTATAACCCCAACTTAGGATGGGGGATGCCGTTCACACCCGGACACCCTGGTGGCAAGGTATAAACCCCTCACATGGTTGATGTTGGTCACACCCCAAGCATCCTAGGTGGTGAGATATAAACCTCTCACATGGTTGATGTTGGTCACACCCCAAGCATCCTAGGTGGTGAGATATAAACCTCTCACATGGTTGATGTTGGTCACACCCCAAGCATCCTAGGTGGTGAGATATAAACCTCTCACATGGTTGATGTTGGTCACACCCCAAGCATCCTAGGTGGTGAGATATAAACCTCTCACATGGTTGATGTTGGTCACACCCCAAGCATCCTAGGTGGTGAGATATAAACCTCTCACATGGTTGATGTTGGTCACACCCCAAGCATCCTAGGTGGTGAGATATAAACCTCTCACATGGTTGATGTTGGTCACACC
Organism: Solanum tuberosum; assembly: GCF_000226075.1. Taxonomy (NCBI): domain Eukaryota; kingdom Viridiplantae; phylum Streptophyta; class Magnoliopsida; order Solanales; family Solanaceae; genus Solanum; species Solanum tuberosum. The sequence continues at coordinate 1,481,228 of NW_006239011.1, read as the reverse complement.
CCAAGCATCCTAGGTGGTGAGATATAAACCTCTCACATGGTTGATGTTGGTCACACCCCAAGCATCCTAGGTGGTGAGATATAAACCTCTCACATGGTTGATGTTGGTCACACCCCAAGCATCCTAGGTGGTGAGATATAAACCTCTCACATGGTTGATGTTGGTCACACCCCAAGCATCCTAGGTGGTGAGATATAAACCTCTCACATGGTTGATGTTGGTCACACCCCAAGCATCCTAGGTGGTGAGATATAAACCTCTCACATGGTTGTCCGGTTCTTTTCCCCCGGACCGGGCATGGTCATGCAACACTTTATATAGGAAATTCCCATTAGGCTCTAATGCAATCTCACGTATGGAATGAACATATACACAAGCTTAGTTTGTCATCAACACATCTCTGGATTTCCATACATCTCATAACTCAAGCTTTAAAGCATCGATTCATCAATTCTCCATAGTTGGACATTTTGTCAAACACCTTGAAGGCATGTAATGGAATCAAAGAGCATGGAAAATAGGGTAGTAATTATGCAGCCAAACCAGTGAACAACCTACAACAACACCTTTTTAACACCCACAATACCACATGAAAATCTCCACATCCATTCCAAATTTAGGTTCAAGTTCTAGGGTCACAACATGCTCAAAACAATCACTTTTCATGTTTAAAATTCAATGTGCAGGAAATTATTACAAAGAACAAGACTAATTTATGAATCTTAACTTAAACCATGAATTAGTGAGTAGAATAGAGTCTAGGCACTATGGGTGGAAGGACCCATGAGTTCAACACCACATACCTTGAGTTTTTATGAAGGTCTTGAGAGTGTCTTCAATGGAAGCTTGGAACTTGGAGCAAGAGTCTCTTCAATCTTGAGGAAGGTTTTGGATTAGGGTTCTTGAGAGAACTTGAGAGAAAATGTGTCTAAGTATGGGAGAGGTGTTTTGGGAAATGTTTTAGAGATGGGAATTGAACTAATGGTATATAGGAAATAACATATGCCCTTTGGAAAAATGGTCCAACACTTAGAAAAAAAAATGAGGCGGGTGAACAGTAAAAACGCTCACTGGAAATTGCCTTTCCTGCCGGACAGATTTTACGAAAATGGGCATAACTTCTTCGTCCGAACTCCGAATGAGGTGAAACGAAGTGCGTTAGGTAGCTAACTCAAAGGGCTTTCCATGGATATGTTATTGGCCACCCAATAATTTGTGTGCTAGGAGATATGACCCTCCAAAGTAGACCCTCGAAAAAGGCTTCACTTGGAAATTTTGGATTTTGATACGGTTGCTCTAAAATTTGGGTTAGACCCATTTCCCACTCAATTTCACCCCCTAAACAAGAATATGAAGTCGGATTTTCGAAAAACGAAACGGATTTTTTTATATCTAGCTAAACAAGTTTCCGGTAACTTCCGAAGCACATTTTTAAGAACTTTTTGGGTCATTTCATTGCTAGTCACCACAAATGTATGCCCTTGAGGTAGAGGAGGGAGAACAATGGGTCCTTCATATTAGACAGTGTTGAATTCGACCTTATAATTATCATCCAGTCTTGGTTTAGGTGGAGATTGCACCCTCAATGCATCTCCAAGTATATTATCACCCTCAACCTGAACATTCTCATTATTCACTTGGTCCTCAGGCACTTCTATTATTGGGTGATCACCGACCCCTTGATTATTTATCTTTCTCAAAGTTTTGCTCAACTCTGGATCATATAGGGTCAGTGGTTCGCCTCGACTCCGTGTACTTGGCATACACTAGAGCAGACACCTGAAGAAAACAAAAACAAAAGAAAATGTAAAATTAGGAAATAATTGACTAAAGTTTAATAATGTAGTTAAAGTTAATCTAAAAGCCTTATTCGCCGACAATGGCACCGAAATTTGATACGCTCAAATTACACCTCCTTAAAGAAGTATAAGCGATCGTTATCATGTAAAAAACCCAACATGTAGGTTCGGGTCGATCCAATGAGGAAGAGGGTTTAGAGTTAAACTTAACTTACAATTATATTCGTTTAGTCAACTTTCCGAGACAAGTAAGTAAAGGGGGGGTTCTTGTGTAACAAATAACTGATTGTAGTTTAGAGAACAAGCGAGCAAGATTCGAACTTTAGTTGTTATCAATGAGAGAAAGAAACTAGGGTGTATGTGTTCCCCATAAGCTCATAACGCGGTAATCCTAGTAATAGTAATCATTTCCTAGTGTATCACATGCAAAGTGGTAAGTCATAAATCCCCAAGTGCTTGGTCCGCCAAATAGAGAATTTCACCCCATACCTTGGTCCGGCTACGTGTGTATAATTTACTAACCCTTACCTTTACCTCATATTAGACATCACATCAATGTATGGCTTAGTTTTCACCCTCGCACCAATTGACATTAGACTATTAGATAGTATCACACTAAATCTATGTTGATAATTCTTTTCTTATTAACTACCTCCTTGGTCCGGCAAGTAGCAACAAAGCGAGTTCTAACTCGGCCACCAGTAAAAAGACTTCTGAACGAAAGAATTATCAATGCATGCAACAACACGATTCAAGAATTACTTAGTTACTATGCATACTTTGTTAATCGCTCATGGTTCCCACAACCCTAGTTGTGGATTTAGTTATCCATGCTAGCAAGAACACAATTCATATTTTTTAGAAGAAGAATTCATGAACTTACGTGAAGAGTAGAAGAAACCCAAAATCTCCAATTGAAATTCAAAGAAAAAATCATATAAACCGAAATTAGGAAATCAAATTGCCAAAAGTTTGCAAGTTAATTCCCAAGGAAATACCAAGAACTAAAAATTAACAATAATGTATAACCCCTAAAAATGAGGTTTACATACCCTATTTATAGAAAACATTGTCCTAAACAAAAAGGAAACGCAATAAGGAAATAAACGGTTGGACGCGGCTTTAATCGATGAGATTGACCTACGAACCATGGATCGACCTATGGTCCGTAGGTCCCTTCCGTAGCTCAAGACATAGACTTTTTTCTCCTAAGATGGAACGTTCAACTTTCAGACACAAACGACGGACACATGTAGCACGGACCGTAGGTTGACCTACGGTCTGTGGGTCCCCTTCCGTGGCTCCACACTTAGAACTTTTCATCAGGTACTGGAACTCACAATCTCTGATACAAATGAAAAACATGCAGGATGGCCCGTAAGTCAACCTACGGTCCGTCAATGGCCACCGTGGTTCCACACTTGGTCAAGACTTCCCTGATAATCATTCCACGCCTGCCAATGATGGACCGTGACTGGACCTACGGTCCGTAGGTTACGTCCGTGGATGGCTCTTTTTGCAGAATTTCAGCTGCTGTCTCTCTCGACCTCGTCAAAGTCTATTTCCTGCAAATATAGCACAATAAACATTAGTTCTAATACAAAATGGCCCTAGACACACACAACAATTAAGTGAAATGTATTAAACTCACGGTATATCACATAGTCTGAGATGATAGAAAGGGGCACCCCATGCAACCTCACCATCTCGTTCACATAGACCTTAACCAATAATTTCGCATTATAATCTATTCTTACCGGAATAAAATGGGCTGACTTAGTCAATCTGTCAACCACTGCCCAAATAGAATCAAACTTCCCCAAAGTCTTCGGAAGACCAACCACAAAATCCATATCTATCATTTCCCACTTCCATTCCGGAATTGGCATTCTCTGAAGCAAACCTGCACGCCTTTGGTGCTCATTCTTTAATTGTTGACAATTTTGACACTTAGCCACAAACTCTCTGATATCCCTCTTCATGAACGCTCACCAATAAATTCACTTCAAGTCTCGGTACATCTTGGTCACACCCAAATGAATGGAATATCATGAACCATGGGATTCTTTCAGCAATTTCTGAATCAAGCCACCAACTCGAGGAACACAAATCCTTCATTTAAAACTAAGCACACCTTCTGCAAAAAAAGTGGTCTCTTGTGCCTTACCAATGCACAATCTTCTTTTTTAGCTCATTCAAATTTTCATCCTCAAATTGTTTGGCCTTGATCTCCACAATGAATGTGGCCCTTACTTCAATGCTAGCTAACACCCCACCTTTCTCTCAAATGCCTAACTAGATTAACTTAGACTCCAAGGTTTGAATTTCCTTAGCCAAAAGGTCGCTTGGATGCACTCAAGCAAGCTAGACTACCCATACTCACCGCTTTTCGACTCAAAGCGTCTGCCACTACATTAGTCTTACTCAGATAATATTGAATGGTGACATCATAATCCTTAAGTAACTCCATCCACCTTCGCTGTCTCAAATTTAGATCCTTTTGAGTGAACACATGCTGCAAACTACAATGCGAACACTACCGTTGCCAACTCCAGATGTTAAGAGCGAACACTAGCGCTGCCAACTCCAAATCATGTGTTTGGTAATTCCTCTCATGCACCTTCAATTGACGCGATGCTTAAGCTATAACATTCTTATCCGGCATCAACACAACACCAAAACCAGAATGTGAAGCATCACAATAAATAATAAAATCTTTACCTTCAACTGTGTAATGTTAGAATAGGTGCAGTGGTCAAAAGATTCTTGAGCTTTTGGAAGCTCTCCTCACATTTTTCAGTCCATTCATATGGTACCTCATTTATGGTCAAATTTGTCAAGGTGGCAACAGAAACAAAGTTCTTCACAAATCGACGATAATAGGTAGCGAGCCTCACAAAACTCCTAACTTCGGTCACGGAGATAGGCCAAACCCAATTCTTAACCGCCTCAATCTTTTGGGGATCTAACATTACCCCATCTTTTGAAACTACATGCCCAAAAAATGCAGCTAAAGTCAACCAAAAATCGCACATAGAAAATTTCGCATACAACCTTTGTTTCTCAAGAACACCCAGAACAATACAAAGATGGTCAGCATGCTCTTCCTCACTTTTCGAATAGACCAAAATGTCATCAATAAAGACTATAACAAACGAATAGACAAATTGAACACACCGTTCATTAAACTCATAAAAGTTGCAAGCGCATTATTCAAAACGACATAACTGGAAAATTGTACTACCCATAGCGGGATCTAAATGTCCTCTTGGGCACATACTCAGGCCTAATATATAACTGATGGTAGCCAGACCTTAGATCAATCTTAAAGAAAACGGATGCACCTTGCAATTGGTCAAAAAGATCATCTATTCAAGGCAGTGGGTACTTGTTTCTAATGGTGACCCTATTCAATTGCCTGTAATCTATAAACATTGTCATACGATCATCCTTTTCATTATCAAATAAAACTAGAGCACCCCATGGGGAAGCACTAGGATGAATAAATCCTTTATGAAGAAGCTCTTGGATTTGAGTCTTAGGCTATCTTAATTCCATCCCAGTCATGCGATATGGAGGGATGTAAATGGGACGAGTACCAAGTTCTAAATCAATGCAGAAACTTATATCTCTATTCGGAGGAATACCAGGCAAATCAGTAGGAAACACTTTCTCTGAATTATGACACCACAGGAATGAACTCAATAGATGGAGACTCAACCTCAACATCCCGAATATGAGCAAAATACGCCAAACAACCCTTCCCTGCCAGTTTCCTTTCCCGAATGGATATTATGATCTTAGCTTTCTTAGGCTTGTACACCCATTCCCACTCAAAGGATGGCCTGCTGTCCGCCGAAGGTGTGACTCCATAGCTATCCTGAATCAAATTATGAGGTGGAGTTCCTGAGTTATTACCTGTAGAGGCGGGGATAGTAGACTTTATTGGTCGGGCTGCAAGTGTGGGCCTCCTTGAACCCTAGGAGTAAGAACCCTAAAAGTTGTCTGAATTCTTAGCCTTCTTAGCCAATGCCTTAGCCTGACCATCTCGGCTCACCCCCTCAAGTTTCTTCACAAAGTTTGTTACCTCATTGAAACTTTTCCCTGCAGAGGTCATATGAACAGATAATACCTGCAAGTCATAATTTCGTCCCTTAATAAATAAATGGACCATTTCTTCCTCAGTAGTCACCAATTGTGTAGCATATCTAGACAAGGCATGTCACTTGGCCTCATAAGCAGCCATAAACAGGCCACCTTTCTCCAAAGCCATGTACTCACCTTAAAGCTGAAAAGTCACAAACTCTACCCCATGCTGATGGAAAATTCCCAACTTATGGAGCTCTCATAGCAAGTTAGGATGAACTCATAGGCATCTTCACTCTCAGAACCATGGAACACAGGCGGTTTCAACTTCAAGAATTTAGTCAACATCTAGTGCTCATTAGTATTCATAACAGGACCCAACAAGGGATGGAAGAAAACATCATTACCTCTAGTTCCACCCACCTTGGGGATAGTGATAGCAATAGGGGGATTGGCGGGAGGTTCAGTTGCTTGAACAGAGGGACGCACTCAAGGACCAACAAATCCTTTCAAGAACGTCATAATTTGTTAAGCTAATACTGGGTCTAAAGGAGGAATACTTGTAGTCTTAGTCTACCCATATTTCTCTTATCCAACATTCTCTTCATTCTCAACATCGATATTCTCCTCTACCTCTCCATGATGCGCAAGAGAGGCCTCATTCCTGGGAGCATTTTCAACCTGTGCTCTATCCCTAGTAGGCGCCACCCTTCCTCGGCCTCTACGCCTAGCTCTTCCTCTACCCTACCTCGACCGTGACCCCTCGCTGCAGATTCCTCAGCTGGAGCATTGACAGGAGCTAGAGGCCTGACACCGTTTAACCTTGTGTTAACCACCTACGGACAGAAGAGTAAAGGAGGTTAGATACCTGTTTAAATCGCCAGATACCAATTGGAATAAAGTTATAGCACGAAAGGAGACAAAAGAAAGTAGAGAGATTTCCTAAATTCCTATAACCTCTTGAAGAAAAGTACAAACGTCTCCATATTGTTCCGCAAGACTGTACTAGACTCATTTTGGTACATCGAGATCAACGAACCTAGGCTCTGATACCAACTTTGTCAAGACACAGACCATCGTGAATGGCACCCACACTAACCCAACGGTGGGAGAACCATAACTACTAACCAACTAATCTCAACTACGAATTTAAAGATACGGAAGCAGGTTTAAATGCAGAAAACTGAAGTTCCCATAAACTTCCAACAAAAGTCTAACAACAAAAAACTAACATATTGCAGAAAATAACGCCTAGAACATGAATGTCAATTTACCAAAACATCTAAGGTTCAATCATAAGTCTAAACAAGAAGGGGTACAACCCCAAGCTAAACATAAGATTCTAAAGAACTAGTCTAAGTCCGAAATATGGACATAAAGAGAAAGAGAACTCATGGACGTCTGGAAGAACTGGCTCACCCTTGAATTCGAATGATCACAGATCTTCTAAATGAGGTCTATCAATAGCCGCTTGAAGATGCCATGTACTCAACAAAGAAAGAGCAAGTGAAGTATTAGTACACAACCACGGTGTACTGATAGGATCGCGTGGCTATCCCACTAAGTGCAACATACATAAATCAATACAACAATATAATAACATGCATACACCGAACATACACAATATATGTATCATTTACTAATAACGAACAATTTCACATTCCTCAAGATATATACAGTTATGTCAAAACAATTGTCCTCTCATGGAACCTACACCCAAATTGTCAGCGTACCGGTACGTGGTACCCGATCCAATGATTATGCAGGAACGTGGCAACCGATCCAAATTAGTGTGTCGGAATGCAACACCCGATCCATTCAACAAGCTACAATCACAATCACAATCACAAGTACATTCTCATAATCATGTAATCAAGTCATGATTCATGGCATTTATCATTCATCTATCCTCATTTATCACTAGTGTGATCAATAATGCAACATTCGCATATGTACATGTATTATAATGAAGTAAGAACAAGAATACATCACATAACATGAAATCATAAGCATCACCTACCTCAAACAAAGCTTGAATCCCCTAAGAAATTTGAAGCTACCCTTTCAAGATTCGTTCCGCTTGTTCTTGGTCTACAAACAATTAATATAACATAGGAATCAATAAACAACAATTAATTACCTAAATTCTAACCAATAATATCAATCCTAGGTCAAACCCTTGATCCCCATACCTAGATTAGGGATTTTGCCACCATAATTTCCATATCAAAACCCTTCCCCATAGATAATTACACACTAGATTACGTTCTACAGATTGAAAAACTGATTCGGGGAGTTAAAACATTTCCTTTAGCCTTAAGAATGGTGAAAAACCGTCAATAAAGCACCTGGGGTTGTCTCCTAGCTCTCGAAGTCAAAAAGTGAAGAGTAAAACATTTTTGGCATTTATTTCCAACTTAAGTCGCATCTGTTCTGCCACATCGGTACTCCATAACACACCTTCTTCCCATGACACTCTGAAACTATCCTCTCACACTAGGATCGACTTAGGGAGTTCTACTCGCTCAAATTTTATTTTGTAAAGTCCTACAGGTTCCTTAACATCTTAACTATATACTCATATGATCAAATTCATAATTAGATCTCCTATTTGTTACCAGATTTCCCTAGACCTTACAAACTCTGATTTCATCCAAAGTTGGCTTTTCTATAACGATGGAAACCGATCGTTACACAGGTGAACAACATTCCACTGAGATTGCAGAGATAAGCAAACCTTTTGTGGACTATTTTACATATTTGCTGGGAACAAAGAATCATAACAGGAAAGATAAGGATCAAATCCAAGAACTTCTTGATAAAGGATTTATTCATCCTAGTGCTTCCCCGTGGGGTGCTCTAGTTTTGTTTGTTAAGAAAAAATATGGTAGTAGAAGGATGTGTATAGATTATCGGCAATTGAATAGGGTCACCATTTGAAACAATTACCCATTGCCTGAATAGATGATTTTTTTGACCAATTGCAAGGTACATCAATTTTCTCTAAGATTGATCTAAGGTCTGGTTAGCATCAGTTAAGGATTAGGCCTGAAGAAGTGCCCAAGATAGCGTTTAGAACCCATTATGGGCACTACGAGTTTCTAGTTATGTCGTTTGGGTTGACTAATGCGCCGACAACTTTTATGAGTTTATTGAATGGTGTGTTCAAGCCATTTATTGATTCATTTGTCATAGTCTTTATTGATGATAATTTGGTCTATTCAAAAAGTGAGGAAGAGCATGTCGAGCATCTTCGTATTGTTCTGGGTGTTCTTGGGAAACAAAGGTTATATGCAAACAAATTTAAGTGTGAATTTTGGTTGACTTCGGTGGCACTTTTGGGACATGTAATTTCAAAGGAAGGGTGTAATAGTAGATCCCTAAAAGATTGAGGCGGTTAAGAATTTGGTTCGGCCTAGCTCTGTGAGGGAAGTTAGGAGTTTTAAAGGGCTCACTAGCTACTATCATTGATTTTTGAAGAACTTTGCTTCTATCGCCACTCACTTGACAAATTTGACCAAAAAAGAGCTTCCCTTTGAATGGACTGAAAAATGTGAGGAGAGCTTTCAAAAGTTCAAGACTCTTTTTACTACTGTGCTTATTCTAGCATTACTAGTGGAAGGTAAGGATTTTATTATTTATTGTGATGCTTCACATTCATGTTTGGGTGTTGTGTTAATGTAGGATAAGAATGTCATAGCTTACGCATCACTAAAATTGAAGGTGCATGAGAGAAATTACCCAACACATTATTTGGAGTTGGCAGCGTTAGTGTTTGCTCTTAAGATCTAGCGATATTACCTCTATGGTGTCAAGTGTGAGGTATTTATTGATCATCATAGTTTGCAGCATGTGTTCACTCAAAAGGATCTGAATTTGAGACAACGAAGGTGATGGAGTTAATCAAGTATTATGAGGTGACCATTCAATACCATTCGGGTAAGTCTAATGTAGTGGCAGACGCTTTGAGTCAAAAAACGGTGAGTATGGGTAGTTTAGCTTGCTTGAGTGTAACTAGGCGACCCTTGGCTAAGAAAATTCAGACCTAGGAACCTAAGTTCATGCAATTCGGCATCTCAGAGAAAGGTGGGATGCTAGCTAGCATTGAAGTTATGGCCACGTTCATTGAGGAGATCAAGCCAAACAATTTGAGGATGAAAATTTCAATGAACTTAAGGAGAAGACTACGATTGGTAAGACACAAGAGATCACTCTTTATGCGGAAGGTGTGCTCAGTTTAAAGGAATGATTTGTGCCTCGAGTGGATGATTTGATTCAGAAATTGCTGACAGAATCCCATGGTTTGCGATATTCTATTGATCCGGGCGTGACCAAGATATACTGAAATTTGAAGCTAATTAATCAGTGGCCGGGCATGAAGAAAGATATAGCGGAGTTTGTAGCTATGTGTCAAAATTTCAAACAAGTAAACTATGAACATCAAAGGCCCGCAGGTTTGCTTCAGAGAATGCCAATTCCAGAATAGAAGTGGGAAAGGATAGCCATGAATTTTGTGGTTGGTCTTCCCAAGACTTTGGGAAAGTTTGAATCTATATGGGTATTGGTTGACAGATTGACTAAGTCAGCCCATTCTATTCCGCTAAGAATAGATTATAATGCTGAACAATTGGCTAAGGTTTGTGTGAAAGAGATAGCGAGGTTTCATGGGGTACCCCTTTGTATCATTTCAGACCGTGGTACACAATTTACCTCCAAGTTTTGGAGGAAGTTACATGATGAATTGGGTAGACAACTCACTTTTAGTACAACCTTCCATCCACAGACGAACAGACAGTCAGAGAGGACTATTCAAGTATTACAAGACATGTGTGAGGTCATGTGTTATTGATTTTGTAGGGCATTGGGCTAAGTTCTTACCCTTGTGTGAGTTTTCTTATAATACTAGTTATCACTCAAGAATATATATGGCACCGTTTGAGGCTCTTTATGGGAGGGGGTGTAGATCACCCATAAGATGGTTCGAGGCTGGAGATGTTAAACCTTTGGGGGTTGATTTAGTGAAGGATGCTCAAGATAAGGTAAGGTGTATTCAAGCTAAGCTTCTAGCAGTCCAGAGTAGACAGAAGAAGTATGCGGATCATAAGGTAAGAGACCTGACATTTTAGACTGGTGAGAATGTTCTTCTTAAGGTATCACCCATGAAAGGGGTGAAGAGATTTAGCAAGAAGGGCAAGCTAAGTCCGTGATACATTGGTTCCTTAGAGGTTCTCGAAGATGTAGGGCCAGTGGCGTATAGATTGGGTTTACCTCCTAATCTATTGGTAGTTCATTCGGTATTTCATGTGTCCATGTTGAAGAGATATTATAGTGACGGGGATTATATCATAAAATGGGACTCAACTGTGTTAGACAAAGACCTCCAATATGAGGAGGGACCGATAGTAAATCTTGATTGTAATGTGCATAAGCTAAGGACCAAGGATATTAAGTTCACGATAGCTCAATGGAAGCATAATCCAGTTAAGAAAGCTACTTGGGAAATCGAGAAGGACATGCGAGACAAGTATCCCCAGTTGTTCTTCGATTTAGTTACTACTCCACTCTTTCCTTAGCCTATCTTTCCTAAGTTATCACTCGGGGATGATTGATGGGTAAATTGGTATCTATTGTAACGACTGGTTCCCGTCGTTATAGAAAAGCCAACGGGGAAAATTTTGGGCCGGAAAACTTTTTCATAGTAAATTGGAATTTTCCAACCTAGTCCAGATTTGAACGAAATCAGAGTCAGTAAAGTCTAGGGAATTCAAGTAAGAACTCAGTGATCTAATATAGATTTGATCACATGAGTAGATAGCTAAGATGTTAAGGAACCCGTACGACTTTACGAAATCGAATTCGGGCGAGTAGAACTCCCAAAATTGATCTTAGCGTGAACGGCTAGTTTCTAAGTGTCATTGGTTGATGGTGTGTTGTGAAATGGGAGTTTTGGAATTCTTAAATTTGCTCTCTGTTTCCATGCGATCCGCCAAAGCGGGATGGATGCTGCCATAGCGCGATAGTCGCGACTTAAGTCTGAAATAAACCCCAAAAATGTTTTATTCTGCACTTTTTGACTTTGAGAGCTAGGAGACGAACCGGAGTGCTTTCTTGACGGTTTTTTACCATTCTTAAGGCTTTAGGTAAGGTTTTAACTCCCCGAAACCATTTTTTGATCCGTAAAATGTAATGTAGGGGGTAATTATCGATAGGGGAGGGTTTTGATCTGGAAATTATGATGGGAAAAGCCGTAATTTGGATATTGGGTTTTATCTAGGGTTGATAGAATTGTTGGTAATTCAGGTAATTAGTTATTTTTATTGATTCTCATGCTATATTAATTATTTGTAGACCAAGAACATGCAGAACAAATCCAGAAAGGGAAGAATCAAATTTCTTAGGGGATTCAAGCTTGTTTTGAGGTAGGTGATGGTTGTGATTTCATGATGGTGTGATATATGTTTGTTCTTTCTTCACTATAATAAGTGTATATATGCAAATAATGCACTATTGATCACACTTCTTGTAAATGAGGATAGATGAATCATGAATGTCATTTTTAATGACTTGATTATATGATTTAAGAATATACTTGTGATTGTGACTGTGGCTTGTTGAATGGCTAGGGTGTTGCGTTTTGACACACTAACTAGGATCGGTTGCCACGTTACGACATAAATATATGGATCGGTTGCCACGTTCCAACATAAACATTGTATTGGGTATCACATACCGGTATGCTAACAGTTTGGGTTTGGGTTCCATGAAAGGACCATTGACTTGACATAATTGTATATCTTTTTCTTTTTTTTGATTGAACGACCTTTGAGTGGGTCAGGGGCTGAGCAACACCCCCAGGCCTTATCATATATATAAAACCAAAATGTATACAAGGAGGAGGGCATTTACCTTACCTCCAAACCTAAGGTGGGTCCTAAGTCGACCTACCTACTAAGGTTAGTCGACTCAACCCAATCAATATGATATAATATTTAAACTAAGCACCTAGAGAGGACTCCTCTCTTAATACAAAGTTACTAATAATACATAAACAAGGGAGACTCTCCCCTTACATGAACTTGAAACTATGCCTACTCAAACTACTATAGCTACATAGTAAATGTGAGGATAATGTAGCTCATGAAAATGGAGACAGAGGACCAATCTTTATGAAGTCTATTTGGCCTACTGTTGTCGAGCAACTTGACAGGAAACTAACATATATCATTTGTCATTTATGTACTGAGTTCCCGTCATGGTTGATAGATAGTCAAGGTGGTTGTTTAATGCTTTTCAACTTCTTCCTTCTGAAATTTTGTACCGCCATTTTCTCCAAGAGATAGCTTCCTTTTATTGCATGGGGCAATTGAGGATGAGTGTAATAATGTTGCACAATATCGTGTTTATATCTTGAGAAATGTGAAATCGTACATTGTTCGTAAATGATGTGGATATTGTATATGTTCGGTGTATGCATGTTATTATTGTGTTGTAATGGCTTATTTATGTTGCACTTAGTGGGATAGCCGCGTGATCCTACCGGTACATTGTGGTTGTGTACTGATACTGCACTTGCTCTTTCTTTGTTGAATATAGGGCATCTTCAAGCGGCTATTGACAGACCTCGCTTAAAAGATCAGTGACCATTTCGAATTCAAGGGTTAGTCAGTTCTTCTAGGCGGCCTTGAGTTCTCTTTTCTGTCTACGTCCACATTTCGGACTTAGACTAGTACTTAGTTAGTCTTATGTTTAGTTTGGGGTCGTACCCTTCTTGTTTAGACTTATGGTTGAACTTTAGATGTTTTGGTTCATTGACTTTCAGGTCCTAGGCGTTATTTCCGCAATGTTAGTTTTGGTTGTTAGACTTTTGTTGGAGTTTATGGAAACTCCCTATCTTTCCTTAGCATTTAAACCTGCTTCCGTAACTTTAATGTCTTAGTTGTTTGGTTCTTTGGTTAGCTAATTAGTATTAATGGTTATCCCATCAGAGGGTTAGTGTGGGTTCCAATCACGATGGACTGGGTCGTGACAGGTCTAGCTATCATCAGTTAAAGATTAGGCTTGAAGATATACCAAAAGGACATTTAGATCTCGCAATGGGCACTATCAGTTTCTAGTTATGTCGTTTGGGTTTACAAATGCGCCTGTAACTTTCATGAATTTGTTGAACGGAGTGTTCAAACCATTTCTTGATTCATTTAATGGAGTAGAACTACAAATTTCATCACACGAGTAGATAGCTAAGACGTTAAGGAACCCGTACGACTTTACAGAATCAAATTCACGCGAGTTGCACTCCTAAAACTGATCTTAGTGTGAATGGGTAGTTTCTGAGTGTCATGGGTTGAAGGTGTGTTGTTAAATTGGGGTTTGAAACTCAACTTTCAACTCTCTGTTTCCGTGCAAACCATCAGGGCGGGAAGTATCCCACAAGGGTTGGGCCGTTGTGGTAGGATGAGGGCCGCCATGGCGGGCCAATCACGGCTTAAGTTGGAAATAAACCCCAAAAATGTCATTATTATTCAAACTTCATTTTAAGAGCTAGCAGATAATCCCAGGCGATTTCTTGACAAGTTTCCACTACTTTTGGTGCAAAAGGTAAGGTTCTTACTCCCATAATCCGTTTTTCGATCCGTAGAACTTAGATTCTTGGTTATTAATTATTTGTGAAGGGTTGTTGGACTTAATTGGATTAGGCGAAAAAATCCCTAGCTGCACCTTAGGATCATGGGTTGGGTCTTAGGTTATTGGGTTTGTTATAGTCCGGGTAAATTAGACCTTAATTATTGATCCTTGCATTATATTACTTGTTTGTAGACATAGAACAAGCGGAAAGAATCTGGAAAAGGAAGAATCAAGTTTCTTATGAGGATTCAATCTTGGTTTCGAGGTAAATGATGGTTTGATTTCATGTTTGTGTGATGTATGTTAGTATTTGCTTCATTGTAATGCATGTATGTATGCAAATGTTTCACTATAGATCACATCCAATGCAAATGAGTATGAATGAATGATTGTATGCCATGAATCAACGCTTAATTGTATGACTATGAGAATGTACATTGTTATGGTGATTGTGGCTAGTTGAATGGATCGGGTGTTACTTTCCAACACACTAATTGGATTGGATGTCACATATCGACATACATATTGGAACGGATGTCACGTTTCGACACACTAACTTGGATCGGGTGTCAAGATCCCGCACACTAACAGTTTGGGTGTGGGTTCCATAGAGGTCCATTGACTTGTTATTGAGAATGTGGATTTGTACATTGTTCTCGAAATGATAAGTGTGTATATATTATGTACTTGTCATGCTTATTATGTTTTGACTGCCTATATATGTTTCACTTACCGGAATAACCGCTTGATCCTGCCAGTACACTGTGGTTGTGTACTGATACTACACCCCTTTCTTTCTTGACTACAGGGAATCTTCAGGCGGCTACTGGATAACCTCGTTTAGAAGATCAGAGAGCAACATCGGATTCAAGGGTGAGCCAGTTCTTTCAAGATGCCATGGGTCCTCTATGTTTTAGTCCACTCTTTTCGGACTCAGACTTTCTAGTTAATTTTACTCGTATGATTAGTTTGGAGTGTACCCATTTTATTTAGACTTGTTGAACTTTAGAGTTTTGGTATATGGATTTTCAGGTTCTAGGGGTTGTTCTTCCGCATTAGTTTAGTTAATTTTGTTTAAACCTTTGGAGTTTATGAGAACTCTATTTGATTCTACATTTAAACCTGATTCCGTATCTTTAAATGTCTAGCTTTGGGGTTAGCTGATTAGTATTAATTGTTCTCCCACCGGAGGGTTAGTGTGGGTGCCAATACCGACGGTCTGGATCGTGACAATCACTTCAACCTTTATACAAAAAAAATGCAGTGATGTTTGAATGAACATAATGTTTCAGAATAAATATTTGTGTTGCTAAAAATTATATCATTAAGTATAAATTAAAACTTCTAATAAAATTGCATATACATATTAAAGTTATTGTTTTGAGAAGAAAATATTAAATGAAGTTATTTAACGAATTGGAAAAAATATATTAGAAACTATTATAAAGGAGGAGAAAGAGGTATATTAACCCTTTTCGCTTTTATAAATGAATATTTCTATATTATGATCAAAGTATTAAAATTTATTTCAAATAATTACTGTATTTTTAAAATTTTCGTTGGTTTTAAAATTTTGCAAATTAAATGTCATAAATTTCATTTATATTTTTATTCATGTGTATATAAAATTCTAAGGCTATATCTGCAAGCACAATAAAATTAGGTATGCATTTATTATAGATTAAATGCATATTTATCTCCACAATGTTGTTCTTAGTTATATGATTTTGAATCACTTCATTCAACTCAGTTGTTTCTTTTTGAGTTAATAAATGCATTATTTGTGTTAACTCATATTCATCTTAGATTTGTTAAAGATAAATTGCACGTGTATAACGAGTCATTTGTACATAATCTTATAAATAACTTAAATCATCGAACAAGTTGATGCGATGGTGTTTGAATGGACTTGATGTTTAAGAATAAAAATTTGTGTGGATAAAATTATCTCATTAAGGGTAAATTGGAAATTATAATAAAATTGCTCATAGATATTAAAGTTTCCATTTTGAGGGAAAACATCATAACACAAAAGTCGAGGTCATGAAGAAAACACCTCAAGACCCCATAAGTATAAACAGCATCTAATACATTTCTATAATCTGAAATGCATCTGAAGTCTTTGAAAAGAGAATTAAAGACCATAAGTGATAGATGGAGGCCAATGGCGATCTGCAAAGTAGGATCTCACCAAAACTCCGAAAGAGAAATAACTTCTAGATCCGATCGGTCATTACGAGGATCACCCTCACAAGGATATGCATCAAAAGGATAAAAAAAAGGTAGTGGTGAGTACACTCACATGTACTCAGCAGGTTAGACCCACTGAGTGTATGTAGCTAAACAGACTTAAAAAATAAACTATGAAATGCTTCCACTTGCACGCAGAAATTTCCCATCCTGGCATCGGTGCCACCATTTTATATAATAACAACATGAACAAATCAAACACAAAAGGGTATACATAATACTCTAATCAACATATAAGCTAGTTACACAACTTAAAAAAAAAACTAGCCAATGCAATGCAATGAGACGATGAAATGATAAAATGATGTGGTTGAACCAAGGTTGTCGGACAACATGACGCATAGACCTTCTCGAGCTTTAGCTTTTAGTCTAGGACTTATGGGGTATCATAGTTCATATACCAATCTAATAATGTCAATGTCATACCAATTTTTAACCTAGTTAGTAGTCAAGGAGATAAGTAAGGTATAACATTTTTTTTCTCAAAAAGATAGTATTTCACAACTTTTTCATATTTCCATGAAATGATATGCTGCATGTGGATGAATGTGTCACAACACATACAACAGAAAGGAAAAATGGAATCATCTAGAATTTTAAATAATATCAAGATCCCAAACTCTACAAATCATAAAACAAGTTCTCAAATAATACGGACACTTGAGGAAACCCCTTAGAAAAGAATTTCATTCATTTTATGATGTTTCAAAAGTCAAATCAAGTCCTTTACATGAGAATCTCAATGTCAACTATAAAGAATGAACACACAACCTCTTCCTCGGGCATATACTTAAATATCAAAGGTTATCAACAATAATTAAAGATATAACACAAGCCTCAACAAAGACTAAGCATCACAAATAGGCATCATACGAACTAAATATTGGCCAACATTTACCAACCTCTAAAACTCATAATCACGACCCAGGGTACGCCCTAGATGTAACAACGTGTATAAGACCCTGAGAAGCCTCATACAAGCCACTTAGCATATCATAACATAAAGTAATAGAAAATGGTGTGGAAATTTAAAACATTTTTAATACAATCAAAGTCTTTATAAAACGAACAGAAGTCTAAATCCATTGTCTCAAACCAACTAACATAAGAGATAAACATCTTAGGACGCAGCCCATACAATATTCTAACATGAACACAAAGACATAAAATAAAAAAATGGGTGATCCAATCCTCGAATGCTATGATGATTCACCAAATCTTCACTTTATTGATCAACGAAGAACCTAACCACAAATGTGTGAATCAATTTCACCGGATCCTACATTTTTATATGAAATGTAGGCAAAAGTATGTGTTAGTACAAACATGTACTAAATATGATGGCTAGCATAAACATCGTAAACCTAAGCATTAGTCAACATAATACATAAGGAATAAGCATAATCAAGACATAATAGCATCAAAATGAAATAGGAATGCTTCCTTCAGTAACCTCACTTAACCTTAGCCAAGAGATAGGTAATCCGCCTCTAATCAAGCTTACATCATGGAAAACATGTCTAGCAACACTCCAAGCTAATTGTCTTCATAGCATAATCACATTGTTCATACTTACTTTTAAAGACATAGGGATTCGCCTCTATGCCTAGCATATAAAGGCTAATGGTTATTCGCCTCTTGCCTTGCCTACTTTAAGATCATGGGTACTCGCCTCCACAATCACATCATATGACACGGATACTCGCTTCCAAATAATTTCATTAGGATCATGGGAACTTGCCTCCATGTCCATTCATCATAGTAAGAACGTGGGGAATCACCTCTTGTTCTATTCTAAGGAGTATGGAAAATCTCCTCATATCCTTAACATATGGAGGTCAAGGTTAGTCTCCTCTAGCCTCATCATTCATTTAATATTTTAGCCTAGATTCATTTTAGGTGAGATATCCTTTCAAACTAAAATCATGTAGGTGAATAAACCTTTCACATTCATTCAATTGGGGAATCTAAGGGAGTCCATGGGAGAAAGATTCTCATGGATGAAAAGCCATCATACCTTAGTCACAAAGCCTATAAAAAGTTTGAAGATTGGAGACTTGAACTTGACCTAGCTTCAATCTCTTCCTTCTGCTTCCACGTTCTAGAGAAAGGATATTTGAGAGAGAGTTTGGGTTTTCTTTTGGGAATTGAGAGACATACTTAATTGAGTGAATTTAGGGGTCTAAAATACTTACGGTCCGTCCTGGTCTGACCCACGAGACCACGTTGATGAGCCACGGATGGACCTACGGTCCGTCCTGGTCAATCATGGTTTAAGTTTAGAGACTTTCTTGGCCACCCACGACAATCCTAACCATGAGTTGTGGACCAATCGATAGGGCGTGGGTCCTAGCATGGTCACAGCCTTAGGTAGTTTTCTTGGTACCCATATACGGGGTCACCTACGAGGCATGGACTCTCCCACGAGCCGTGGTTGGTCCCTGGGAGGTGACATCTTGGACTTTTAACATGCTATTACCTCTAACTCGAATTCAGGTTGTTATAATATCTCCTCCTTGGAAATATTCGTCCTCGAATTGCATTCTCACTTATGAACAAGACTCTACTAGACGTGGTTTGAGACATCCTAGAACCATTCTAGACCTTGTGCTCTGATTACCAAGTTTTTCACGACCCAGGGTACCCCCTTGATGTAACGAGGTGTATAAGACTCCGAGAGGCCTCATACAAGCCAATTGGCATATCATAACATAAAGTAATATAAAATGGTGTGGAAATTTAAAACATTTTCAATACAATCAAAGTCTTTATAAAACGACTAAAAGTCTAACATCATTGTCTCAAACCATCTAACATAAGAGATAATCATCTTGGGACACAGCCCATACAATCATGAAAAGAAAGACATAAATGAAAAAAAAGAGTGATCCAATGCTCGAATGCTATGAGGACTCACGAAATCTTCACTTCCTTGATCAACTAAGATCCTAGCCACAAGTGTGTGAATCAATGTCACCGGACCTTACATTTTTATAAGAAATGTACGCAAGAGTATACATTAGTACAAACATTTACTAAATATGATGGCTAGCATAAACAACGTAAACCTAAGCATTAGTCAACATAAGAAATAAGGCACAAGCATAATCAAGACATAATAATATCATAATGAAAGAGCAACGCTTCCTTAAGTAACCTCACTAAACCTTAGCCAAGAGATAGGTAATCCGCCTCTAATCAAGCTTACATTATGGAAAACATGTCTAGCAACACTCCAAGCTAATTGTCGTCATAGCATAATCACATTGTTCATACTTACTTTTAAATACATGGGGATTCGCCTCAATGCCTAGTATATAAAGGCTAATAGGTATTCGCCTCTTGCCTTGCCTAGTTTAAGATCATGGGTACTCGCCTCCACAATCACATCATATGACACGGGTACTCGCTTCCAAATAATTTCATAAGAATCATGGGTACTCGCTTCCATGTCCATTCATCATAGTAAAAATGTAGGGAGTCACCTCTTTTTCTATTTTAAGTAGTATGGGAAATCGCCTCATATCATTAACATATGGAGGTCACGGGTAGTTGCCTCTAGCATCATCATTCATTTAACATTTTAGTCTAGATTCCTAGTAGGTGAGCAACCCTTTCAACATAGAATCATTTATGTGAGTAAACCTTTCACATTCATTCAATCATGCTTAGCAATTCATTGTGGGAAATATCTCTTCCACACCATAACATCAACAATCAATAATTCACAGTCTAAGCTTTACTCTCAAAGCACTACATATCATGATCATCATTTATGCTTCATTCTCAAGCAATTCTAATCACAAATCATCTATCCTATAAGGACATAAGTAACCCACAAGGATTTCCTTCATGGCATCAGCCCTAATCATATAAATTCTACCCTAGAATCATAGGATAGGCATGGGTATATGTAATTTCATCCTAAAAACATGCAATTCTATCAATTCGATCATAAACAATCATAATCCAACTATTTGAATCAATATTCATCATAACCCACAACATTACAAGAATTGGAGATTTAGACATCGCAATTGGGGAATCAAAGGCACTCTGTGGGATAAAGGATCCATGAATGAAAAGACATCATAACTTAGTCACAAATCGTACCAAAAGCATGAATATTTGAGACTTGAACTTGACCTAGCTCTAATCTCTTCCTTCTTCTTCCACCTTCTATACAGAGGATATTTGATAGAGAGAGAGTTTGGGTTTTCTTTTGGGAATTGAGAGAATGAATTAATTGAGTGAATTTAGGGATCTAAATTACTTATATAGGTGGTTTAAATTTATTCAAAACAACATCACAATATTCTAATTGAAACCGGAAAGTCCCACTACGACCCTAAACTAACCGTCTAGGCCTGACCCATGAGACCATGTTGACGGGCCATGGATGGACCTACGGTTCGTCCTGCTCAATCGTGGTTGCTGTTTAGAGACTTTCTTGGCCACCCATGATACCCCTAACCATGAGTCGTGGACCCATCGATGGGGCATGGGTCCTGACGTGGTTACTGCCATAGGCAGTTTTCTTGGTGCCGATCTACGGGGAGTGGACTCAACCACGAGTCGTGGTTGGTCCCTGGGAGGCTACATTGGTACGTCAGTTTTCCATGCCTCTTTTTTGAAGAAGTTTGTTGGAGATACGACATTTATAGTCCCCTTAGAAAGTTTGGGAGTTTAGGAGAATCTTTCATATGAGGAAATTCCGGTTGAGATTTTAGACTGACAAGTTTAGAAGTTGTGAAATAAGAAAAGTGTATCGGTGAAAGTTCTTTGGAGTTATCAATTAGTTGATGGTACTACTTGGGAGGCCGAGGGCGATATGATATCTTGATATCCTAATCTCTTTCCCCCTGTTCCTACTATAGCTTGAGGTATTTAGTCCCTCATGATTTACTCCTTTGGTTTTATGTGTCTTAGATATTCCCATGATTTTCTCATTTATGCAAGTTCATGAAAAAGCATAAATATTTTTGGAAAAAAAATAAAAATTAGTTGATTTACTTCTTCATGCTTATGTGCATTTGAGTATGAATTGAATATAGACCTTATGAGATGATGTTTCGAATATGCTTTATCTTGGAGTTGATTTTCCTCCTCAAATATGTTCATTTATGTGATTGCATTCATGTTTGGCTGTTAGATTTTCTCCCTCCCTCCTACTGATGTCTTGAGTCCCATTCGAGGGTAAATGTTCCTAAGGGGGAGATATTGTAACAACTCAACAAAAAAGACTTGTAAGGAAGGGTTCAAGAACGGTGGCAAGGGTCTAAGGAAGGGTTCAATGACGGTGGAAGATTCCACGGTAAGTGAACCTATCCTTGAACCTAACCCTTGTAAAAAAAAAAAAAGGAAATGACTCACGGACAGGTTCACGACCGGTAGAAGGGTCTACAGACATTAGACCCGTCCGTGGAGATTGTCTTAGGAAAAAAACTCGTCTGTTATATTTTTCAAAGTTATATGGGTCTTTTACTATGAATCTAATACCTAAACTAGGTCATTTTAATCCTAATACTAGACCCTATATAAGTCTTTTAAGCCAAAATTTTAACCATTCTAAATCAATTTGTAAATTTCCCCAAATCCCTTCAAGTTCTTCTCCCAAATATTTCTCTGTCTAAAAGCTTAAAGAAGAATACTAGGATTTCAAGATCAAGTTTCCAAATTCACCATTAATTGTGGGATTTTAACTCTAATGTATGATAGATTTTATCCATGGATTCCTTCCATTCATGGAATTCCCAAATTTTCATATTTTCAAAGTTAGAAATCGCCAATTGAGTTGAGGTTTTCTTCAATTGTTATGGGTTCTCTTCAATGTTGATTTAAATGATTGAATTATGATCTATTATGAATGAATTGATGACATACTATAATTTTTATGATGATTCCCCATGAAACCATGTAAATCCCATTTTATCCAATTATGATGATCTGATGTGGGTCTTGAAGTATGAAATGTGACTTATGGAATTATGCATGTTCTTATGGAATTGATGAGACATGAAGTAGATTGCTTTGAGAGTAAAAGCATGTATGTTGTTCTTGTGGTTACTTATTGTGAAAGGTTTGCTCACATAGATAACTCTTGCATAAATGTGAAAGGTTATCTCACATAAAGGATTCTAAGATTGATAGGTCTTCTCACCTAAAATGTATCATAGATAAGGAGCTATTCTAATTAAACCTTGGATTGGTTACTTAATTGTTCCATTCCATGGATGACATATAACTTAGCTTGGATTGGCAAGGTGATGTTCCCCTCCATGGATAATAAGAACAAGTTAAGAAAATGACTATTCCGTGGTATTTACGCTTAGCACCGAGAGGTTACTGAGAAGGGAGCTCTCTCGTTAGTAGACTCTAGGTTTTTAGAAGCAATCTCTTTATCCCATACCTATGAGCCCCCATAGGTTGATAGTCTTAGATTGATATTATCTAGTGGATCCACATAAGCTAGAAGTTCATGGTCTTACCTTGGCAAGTAGGACACTCCTTTTTGGTGTGGGGTAGACACCAGATTCTGTGTTGATAGCTCGCACGGTATTATATGTCGGTTAAAGAGAAATCTCCCCAAATAATAATCAACTAAGGTTACTTCAAGAAGTATCTCACATGTGTTCAAAGAACTTTAAATTTGTTAGCTTGCATTGACTATGTTTCAAGATTCATGTTTTCTAACCCTTTTTATATCATGTTTGAACTTGGTTATTGCATGTCATGAAATATCCCCTTTTTAAGAATGTTATCAAAATTTATATGCATTGCTATCATACTTGGTACATATTTTGAACTAACTCATACCCTTGATGTAACACTCTGGAAAATGGTAGGTTAAACTAGTGCCTAAACGTGAGGATGAACGTCTTGAATATGAGTTCTAAGGATCAAGGCCATGAGGCAAGTGCCATGGCAAAGGGCCCAAACCAAGGCCAAAGGCAAAGGCAGCCCCTAGCCTTTAGCATACTGCCTCACCCTTTACAAGAGGGACCACGATCCGTGGTCCTCACCATGGCTCGTAAAGCGGGATCGTGAAGATGCCTTGGCCATGAGAAATGTGGCCACCATTTCCCTAGCTACTGCCTTAAACTTCATGGCGATCACCACACTCAGTGGTCATCACCACGACCATGGGAGGTTTTCGTGAAGTTGACTTAGGCAAATAGCCAATGGTCCCAAGTGGCAAGGCCACTGTCTCAAGGACCACGAGAGGGACCACGACTCGTGGTCTTCACCAAGGCTCGTGGAGACCATCATAGTGATGCCATAGGGGTGTGAGCCGTGTGCCACCATGAAGGGGCTACTTCCCCAATCTTCACGACAAGCACCACGAGTCGTGGTCCTCACCACAGCTCATGAGGGTGCTCGTGAGCTTGGACGAGGTCAACTTAATGAGGGTCATTCAAGTCTTTTCCTATTTTAGACCAATTAAGTGGAGGGTGTTTTGGCTATTTTATATATTGTTTTAAAGTCAATTTCACCCATTTTTCAAGTCATAAACTCAAACACTCAAATATTTCCACAAATCCCTTTTCTCTCCAATATTTCTCTCTCTATAGTTCCTCCATTGAAGAACACCAAGAACTTGAAGTTTAGGGCCCAAGAATCCATCCTCTCAACTCCAATTCGTGGGCAAGGCTTCAATTAAGGTAGGGGACCTTGATTCATGGAACACTTTTCTCCATGAAGCCCTTCAAACTCTAATTTCGAAATTGGTATATTGTTCAAAAACTAGAGTTTCTATTCTAGCCATGGGTTCTTCCTAAAAACGATTTCATTATGTTAATTGACATATATTATGGATAATTGATGTTTAATGGTGATTTTTATTGTAAAATTCCCCATGAACCCATGTGTTACCCCATGAATCCAATATCATGAATTATGATGGGTTTGTTGATGCAAGGTGAAGACTATGAATTGTATCTATGTTGAATTAGTTATTGAACCTTGTTTTATTCATGCTTAAAGTAGTATTCCTAAGAGCGATTGTGAGACTTGGCTCATAACCCTTCAAGGGGGTAAATTATGAAGGTTTGTTCATGATTGATGAAAGTTGTATGTGAATTCATGATTCACTTGAAAGGTAAAGATCTTGTCACCATTGTTTAAATTGAGGTATTATTGAAATGTCAATTCTCCCCTTACCCTTTACATAGATTCATGTACGACTTGTCTAGGATGTTGATAACATGGTTGTTTGATGGAAAGGCTATTTCTCATGAAAATACTATGAATGTAATGTGAAAGTTCTACTCACATGTTAATGTTGATTGTAAGGTTGAAACTACATTCTCACCTTTAATGAATCTATGAGCTATAATGATGCATTGTATTGAATGAAGGATAGATCACTCCTTCACAAATGTAAATGCAATTTAAGACTAATTATGTATAATTTGGGAAATAATGCTTAGCACCCAGTGGATATGGACAATAAGGTAAAGGTCCTTCCGTCAATGCAATAGGTTGGGTCATCCAAGTGAACTCATGAGTTGGAAACTCCTCCGCCAATGCAATAGGTCGGGTTTCTAGAAGCAATCTCCTTATCCCATAACTATGTTCCAACATAGAACTTTAGGTAGTGTATCCACCTTTAGACTAAACATGTTAGTTCTACCTTAGCCAGGTAGGACAACATTTATACGGTGTGGGGTTACACGACACCAGACTCCATGCAGCTCACATGGTCTATGTCGGTTATGGCTATTCTTTCCTATATGACAAGTTACTGAATGAGACATAAACTAAACTATGACTTCTTGGTGGGTTTACTTAGTAGGAGTGGGGGTATGGGACTTCACTATTACATTGCACAAGTACACTTAGTAGGATGTTATGGGGTTGTTCCTTTATGTTATGATGAGATATGAATGTATGCATGTATGTTGAATGGATAGTTGATATGGATGACTTTCCTTATGTTCAAGTAATGTACATGACTAGTTTTTTGTTGATGACTATTGATTATGATGAGGTCCCAAGATGATAGGTATGACCAAGCTAGCTTCAAAGGAGTACTTGGTATGGTTGGTATTATGGGATGCCAACCATATATTGCACAGTTGTTCCTTAGGGGTTGCTAAGTGTTGATGTTATTACGTTGTGACTATAAATGTGATTATTGCTTGTCTCTGACATTGAAAATGAATGTTGATTTCTAAAACTTCACAAAAGCATACTTTTCAAATAAAATGTCCTTTTTATCATATTTCAAGGATTTTATGTATGTTTCCATACGAAGTACAATTTTGTGCTAACCCCTTCTTCCTCTTCCTTTTGATAAGTGTAGGTTCCGGCTAGGTGACATACACTTTCTTTCTTGAAGAAGACTTGGATTGCTTGTCTCCAAGAATGGTGAGTCCTCAAGTCCGAGGATGGGCTAGTCATTTCTTAGTTTCTATTGTACTTCTCCTTTGAGACATTTACTGATGTAAAGGTCTAAGTCCCAAAACTTTGTATTCTTATGTTTTAGATTTTAAATGAGACAAAGTCTAGATTTCCTATTACTTTCTTTTATGAAAAGTGAAGTTGGACTTCGATTGTAAAGTTTTAAATTTTCTTCATTATTTTTATGTCTTATGTAATGATGATACTAGAGGCTTATATGAGACCCCTTCGGGGTCAAGTAAGCTGTGTCTCGTCTAAGGGATAGCCTTGGGTCATGACAAACTTGGTATCAGAGCATAACATTTTGGAAATAGTATTTAGGTTGATATCTCATGAACTACGTCTGGTAGAGTCTTGTTCATAAGTGTGAAGTGCGCCACACTTATGAATGATAGGCTATAAGATGTTTAGGAAATTTCACTTCTTTCATTACTCTTTAGTCATGCTTTGGGGTCCTAACTTTATGAAGTCCTTTCTCCTAACCCTTTTCTTGTGATTATAGGCAATGAATCCAAGAAGGGCTAATGCAGGAAGGGCACAATAGGAGAGTGTGAATGAGGAGGTTCCCCCTCAAGCTCCTCAAGACCCTCAAGATCCTAATGATGAAGGGGTCATGACTAATGTCGAGATAAGGGCGGCTTTTAAAACTTTGACCCAACTCATGACGGTTCAAACTCAAGCCGTCACCACTCAAGCTCAAGCCATAACTACCCAAGCCAACCGAAAAGTTAGGCCCCGGGTAGAGCTTACAGTGAGTACCATGGCCTCACGGTTGAGAGATTTTACTAGGATGAACCCTCATGTCTTCTTGGGTTCCAAAATGAATGAAGACCCACAAAAGTTTTTGGAAGAGGTCTACAAAATAGTAGAAGCTATGGGGGTCACTTCTATTGAGAAAGTTGAGTTGGCCGGGTACCAATTGAAAGACGTGGCCCAAGTATGGTACACTCAATGGAAGGACAATAGGCCTATAAGGGCGGGTCCCATAAGTTTGGAGGTATTCAAGAAGGCCTTCCTTGATAGGTTCTTTCCCCGTGAGAAGAAGGAAGCCAAAGTTGAGGAGTGCATCAAAATTCACCAAGGAGGTATGAGTGTCCAAGAATACTCCTTGAAATTCAATAAGTTGTCCAAATATGCCACCTCTTTGGTTTCTAATCGAAAGGATGAGATGAGTCGCTTTGTCACCGGTGTGTTCGATGCTATTGAAGAAGAGTGTCGTGCGGCAATTCTCCATGATAACATGGATATCTCAATGTTGATGGTTTATGCTCAACAATTTTAGGAGTTAAGACTTAGAAAGAAGAGTAGAAAAGTGAATAGGGCAAGGCCTGACGATGGAAATTCTTCTAAGAGTAACTTTGAAGGTCAAAGTGGACCAAGGTTTAAGAAGAGGTTCTCCAATAAAAGTTCCTCCAATTCTCCAAAACCCAACAAATATAGGGTACCCAACCGTAAGCCTCAAGGAGGGAATAGGGATGGATCTTTCATCGAGTAGCCTACATGTGCAAAGTGTGGTAAGAAGCATGAGGGGAAATGTCTTGCCAGTATGGGTGTGTGATATAGATGTGGGAAAAGTGGACACCAATTGAAAGATTGTCCAACCCGTACTACCAAGGGAAGAGAGGGTAATTAAGCTACACCAAGTGGTTCTAATGTCGATGCTCCTACGAAGAATCTCTTCTATGCCCTCCAATCTAGAAGTGATCAAGAGGGGTCCCGAACGTTGTTACCGATATGTTACAAGTATTTTCAATTGATATTTATGCATTATTAGACCCCAGTGCCACTTTATCTTCTGTTACCCCTTTTGTGGCTATAAAATTTGAAGTGTCTTCCGAAGAGTTAAAAGAACCTTTTTTTCGTGTCTACCCCGGTAGGTGATTCAGTTATAGCTAAATGAGTGTATAGGATATGTCCTATCTCCTTATCTCATAGAGTCACTTTGGTTGATTTGATAGAATTAGATATCTTGGACTTTGACGTCAGCTTGGGGATGGATTGGCTTCATGTTTGTTTTTCGTACATTGATTGTAGAACTCGGGTAGTAAAGTTTGAATTTCCAAATGAGCCCATCTTAGAATGGAAGAGGGGGAATTCAATCCCTAGAGGTCAGTTCATTTCGTGTCTAAAAGCTAGTAAAATGATTTCTAAGAGGTGTGTCTATCATACTGTTAGGGTTATGGACATATAGTCTGAGACTCCTCCTTTAGAGTCGGTCCCCATAGTGAGGGAGTTTCTGGAAGTCTTTCCCGATGACTTGCCCGAAATTTCTCCCGAACGAGAATAGACTTCGACATTGATCTTTTGCCAGATACTCAACCCATATCAATTCCCCCTTACCAGATGGCTCCAGCCGAATTAAAAGAATTGAAGGAACAACTCAAGGATTTTCTAGACAAGGGTTTCATTCAACCAAGCATATCTCCATGGGTTGCTCCGGTATTAATTGTGAAAAAGAAAGATGGGTCCATTAGGATGTGTATTGATTACCGCCACTTGAACAAGGTCACTATAAATAATAAGTACCCTCTCCCTAGAATTGATGATTTGTTTGACCAACTCCAAGGGGCGAGTTACTTTTCGAAGATTGACTTAAGGTCGGGCTATCACCAACTTAGGGTGAGAGAGGTTGACATTCCTCAGACGGCCTTTCATATAAGATATGGTCACTACGAATTCTAAGTTTAGTAAGTGTGAGTTTTGGCTAAGGTCAGTTTCTTTTCTTGGCCATATTGTGTCGGGCAAGGGTATTGAGGTTGATCCTAAGAAGATGGATTCGGTCAAGAGTTGGCCTAGACCTTTGTCTCCTACCGATATTCGAAGCTTTTTGGGTTTGGCTGGTTATTATCGAAGAATTTTTGAGGGCTTTTCCTCTATCGCTTCTCCATTGACGACCTTAACTCAAAAGAAGGCTAAATTTG
>NW_006239011.1:1420639-1452141 GCF_000226075.1 Solanum tuberosum | reverse complement strand
GTTTGTGTGGTCAGAGGCTTGTGAGAAAAGCTTCCAAGAATTGAAAGATAGGCTTACCTCTGCTTCGGTGCTGACTTTACCGGAGGGTTCCGATGGGTCTGTGGTATATTGTGATACTTTTTGAGTGGGTTTGGGATGTGTCCTCATGCAACGGGGTAAAGTGAATAAAGCTTCCAAGAATTGAAAGATAGGCTTACCTCTGCTTCGGTGCTGACTTTACCGGAGGGTTCCGATGGGTCTGTGGTATATTGTGATACTTTTTGAGTGGGTTTGGGATGTGTCCTCATGCAACGGGGTAAAGTGAATGCTTATGCTTCAAGGCAACTCAAGATTCATGAAAAGAATTAACCGACCCACGATCTCGAACTAGCGGCGGTGGCTTTTGCTTTGAAAATATGGAGACACTATCTCTATGGGGTGCATGTAGATGTGTTTACCGAGCACAAGAGTCTCCAATATGTGTTTAGCCAAAAAGATTTGAATCTCCGACAAAGAAGGTGGTTAGAGCTTTTCAAAGATTATGACATGAGTGTCCCATACCACCCCGGAAAAGCTAATGTAGTTGCGGATGCCCTAAGTAGATTTTCCATAGGTAGTGTGGCTCATGTAGAAGATGAGAAGAAGGAATTGGTTCGTGATGTGAATAGGTTGGCTTGGTTAGGTGTACAACTAGTGTATTCCACCAAGGGTGGAGTTGTGGTTCATCATAGTTC
Source organism: Solanum tuberosum (assembly GCF_000226075.1). Taxonomy (NCBI): domain Eukaryota; kingdom Viridiplantae; phylum Streptophyta; class Magnoliopsida; order Solanales; family Solanaceae; genus Solanum; species Solanum tuberosum. The sequence goes on along the minus strand of NW_006239011.1, from coordinate 1,451,428 downwards.
GGAATCATCCTTTGTAGTTGATGTGAAGTCTAAGCAACACCTTAATCCTATTTTGATGGATTTGAAAGAATCTGTTCTTAACAAGTTCGTAGAGGTTTTCTCCCAAGGGGGAGATGGGGTGCTTAGGTACCAAGGTATGTGTTCTAGATGTTGATGATTTGAGGGAGAAAATTCTAGAAGCGCCTCATGGTTGGAAATATTCTATACATTCGGGAGCCACCAAGATGTACCGTGACCTACGGGAAGTCTATTGGTGAAATGGTATGAATAGGGGTACAGCGGGTTTTGTGTCCAAGTCCCCGAATTGTCAACAAGTTAAAGACGAACATATTAAGCTGGGAGGTTTGATCCAAGATATAAATATTCCCACTTGGAAGTGGGATGAGCTGAATATGGATTTTGTTTTAGGTTTACCATGTACTCCAAGGCAACATGATTCTATTTGGGTCATTGTTGATAAGATGACTAAATCAGCCCACTTCATTTCCGTCAAGGTTACTTTTTCGGCAGAAGACTATGCTAAGTTGTACATCAAGGAGGTAGTGAAGTTGCATGGAGTTCCTTTGTCCATCATTTCAGACTGTGGTGCTCAATTTACTTCACATCTTTGGAAAGCGTTCCAACAAAGGCTTGGTACCAATGTTCAACTTAGTACCCCTTTCCACCCTCAAACAGATGGTCAAGACGAACGCACCATTCAAACCTTAGAGGACATGTTGAGGGCATGTGTGATTGATTTCAAAGGTAACTGGGACGATTATCTTCCCTTGATAGAATTTGCCTACAACAATAACTACCACTTAAGCATTGCCATGGCTCCGTTTGAAGCACTCTATGGTAGAAGGTGTAGATCACCGGTGGGTTGGTTTGAAGTAGGTGAGTTTTCTCTAATTGGTCCCGAACTAGTTTATGATTCCATTGAAAAAGTTTGACTTATTAGAGAGAGGCTGAAGACGGCCCAAAGTCGGCAAAAGTCCTATGCCGACAATAGAAAAAGGGATCTTGAATTTGAAGTTGGTGATTGGGTCTACTTGAAAATCTCAGCTGTGAAAGGTGTGATGAGGTTTGGTAAGAAGGGGAAGCTTAGTCCTCGGTATGTAGGCCTATACCAAATCTTGAAACGTGTGGGGAAAGTTGCTTATGAATTGGATTTGCCAAATGAGTTGGCCCCGGTTCACCCGGGATTTCATGTTTCCATGCTCAAGAAGTGCATTGGTGATCTGGTGTACATCCTTCCTTTAGAGGGTTTAGGACTTGATGAGAATCTTTCTTATGAAGAAGTCCCGGTTGAGATTTTGGACCGGCAAGTGAAAAGGATGAGAAATAAGGAAGTAGCCTCCGTTAAGGTTCTATGGAGGAATCACTTAGTTGAGGGTGCTACATGGGAGGCCAAGGCCAATATGAAGTTCCGTTATCCTCATTTTTTTCCTTCTACCCCTATTCAAACTTGAGGTAACTAGTTTCTTGAGTTTGGTGTTTTGGAAATCAATTGTGCTATGAGTTTTCTTTATGATTTCCTTATGTTGTGCATGTTCTTGTGAGAATTCATGTTTAACGTATGTTGAGTTTTCATGATTATATGTCCCTCATGTTGACTTGCAGTTTGGTATGATAATTGCATATTTAACTTCATGAGGTGAAATAATGAACATCTTTTGCTGTTTTTGTGATGATATGGCTTATTGGCTCTATAATGTTTTGTTGAGCTCATTCTAAGTTGGAGAAGGTAGTTCCTCCTATGATTATGTGAAATGATGAGTTTGGTGCATAATGATTTGTGGATTAAGTTCCTACTTTCTTGTGATTGCATTGCTTATGTCTTGTGATGGAGTTAATGTTTCCTTTTCTTTTTTTTTTATTGTTTTGATGTTGGGCAGCTAGTCTTGAGTCTTCAATTCCGTAAGGTGTCTAAAGTATCGTTCGAGGACGAATATTCTTAAGGGGGAGATAATGTAACACTCCAGAAAATGGTAGGTTAAACTAGAGCGTAAACATCTTGAATATGAGTTATATGGGTCATGGCCATGAGGCAAGTGCCATGGCAAAGGGGCAAAGAAAAGGCTAAAGGCCAAGGCGGCCCCTACCCTTAAGCACACTGCCTCACCCTTCATGAGAGGGACCACGATCCGTGGTCCTCACCACGGCTCATGAAGGGGGGTCGTGAAGATGCCTTGTCCATGAGAAATGTGGCTACCATTTCCCTAGCTACTGCCTCAAACTTCACGGCCATCACCACGACCATGGGAGGTGCTCGTGAAGTTGACTTAGGCAAATAGACAATGGTCCCAAGGGGCAACGCCACTGCCTCAAGGACCATGAGAGGGACCACGGCTCGTGGAGACCCTCATGGTGGTGCCTTGGGCGTGTGAGCCTTGTGCCACCATGAAGGGGCTACTTCCCCAATCTTCACGACAAGCACCACGAGTCGTGGTCCTCACCACGGCTCATGAGGGTGCTCGTGAGCCTGCACGGGGTCAACTTTATGACGGTCATTCAAGTCTTTTCCTATTTTAGTCCAGTTAAGTGGAGGGTGTTTTGGGTAATTTAGGGGGTGGTTTATATTTTTTTTTAAAGTCAACTTCACCCATTTTTCAAGACATAAACTCAAACACCCAAATATTTACCCAAATCCCTTTTCTCTCCAATATTTCTCTCTATATAGTTCCTCCATTGAAGAACACCGAGAACTTGAAGTTTAGGGCCTAAGAATCCATCCTCTCAACTCCAATTCGTGGGTAAGGCTTCAATTAAGGTATGGGGACCTTGATCATGGAACACTTTTCTCCATGAAGCCCTTCAAACTCTAATTTCAAAATTGGTATATTGTTCAAAAACTAGGGTTTCTATTCTAGCCATGGGTTCTTCCTAAAAATGATTTCATTATGTTAATTGTCATATATTATGGATGAATTGATGTTTAATGGTTATTTTTATTGTAAAATTCCCCATGAACCCATGTGTTACCCCTTAACCCCTATATCATGAATTATGATGGGTTTGTTGATGCAAGGTGAAGACTATGAATTGTATCTATGTTAAATTAGTTATTGAAGCTTGTTTTATGCATGATTAAAGTAGTATTCCTCAGTGCGATTGTGAGACTTGGTTCATGACCCTTCAAGGGGGTAAATTGTGAAGGTTTGTTCATGATTGATGAAAGTTGTATGTGAACCCATGATTCACTTGAAAGGTAAAGATCTTGTCACCATTGTGTAAATTGAGGTATGATTGAAAGGTCAATTATCCCCTTACCCTCTAGACATATTCATGTATGAATTGTCTAGGATGTTGATAACATGGTTGTTTGATTGTAAGGCTATTTCTCATGAAAACACTATGAATGTAATGTGAAAGTTCTACTCACATGTTAATGTTGATTCTAAGGTTGAAAGTACATTCTCACCTTTAATGAATCTATGAGCTATAATGATGAATTGTATTGAATGAAGGGTAGAGCACTCCTTAACACATGTAAATGCAATTTAAGACTAATTGTGTATAATTTTAGCACCGAGTGGATATGGACAATGAGGTAAAGGTCCTTCCGCCAATGTAATAGGTTGGATCATCCAAGTGAACTCATGAGATGGAAACTCCTCTGCCAATGCAATATGTCGGGTTTCTAGAAGCAATCTCCCTATCCCATAACTATGTTCCAACATAGGACTTTAGCTAGTGTATACACCTTAAGGCTAAACATGTTAGTTCTACCTTAGCCAAGTAGCACACCTTTTTTCAGTGTGGCGTTACACGACACCGGATTCCATGTAGCTCACATGGTCTATGTCGGTTATGGGTATTCTTATCTATATGACAAGATAATGAATGATACATGAACTAAACTATGACTTCTTGGTGGGTTTACTTAGTAGGAGTGGGGGTATGGGACTTCACTTTTACATTGCACAATTAGACTTAGTAGGATGTTATGGGGTGGTTCCTTTATGTTATGATGAGATTTGAATGTATGCATGTATGTTGAATGGATAGTTAATATGGATGACTTTCCTTATGTTCAAGTAATGTACATGAATAGTTTCGTGTTGATGACTATTGATTATGATGAGGTCCCAAGATGATAGGTATGACCAAGGTAGCTTCGAAGGAGTACTTGGTATGGTTAGTATCATGGGATGCCAACCATACATTGCACAAGTGTTCCTTAGGGGTTGCTAAGGTGTTGATGTTATTATATTGTGACTATAAATGTGATTATGGTTTGTCTTTGACATTGAAAATGCATGTTGATTTCTACACTTCACAAATGCATACTTTTCAAATAAAATGTCCTTTTTATCATATTTCAAGGATTTGACGAATGTTTCCATACTTAGTACAATGTTGTGCTAACCCCTTCTTCCTCTACCTTTTGATAAGTGTAGGTTCCGGATAGGTGACATACACTCTCTTTCTTGAAGAAGTCTTCGATTGCTTCTCTCCAAGTGTGGTGAGTCCTCAAGTCCAAGGATGGAGTAGTCATTTCTTACTTTCTATTGTACATCTCCTTTGAAACATTTATTGATGTAAAGGGCTAAGTCCCAAAACTTTGTATTCCTATGTTTTAGATGGTAAAATAAGACAAAGTCTAGATTTCCTATTACTTTCTTTTATGAAAAGTGATGTTTGACTTCAATTGTAAAGTTTTAAATTTTCCGCATTATTTCTATGTCTTATGTAATGATGATGCTAGAGGCTTTTATGAGACCCCTTCGGGGTCAAGTACGACGTGTCGCATCTAGGGGCTAGCCTTGGGTCGTGAAAAACTTGGTACAACTCATCTTAAGATAAGTTAAGATGGAGTATGTAATTATCTAATAGTGAGGCTTATTGTACAGCTCAATCAAATCACTCATGACTTTTTTTATTCCAAAAATGAATGAAATGCAATTTTTTCTGAAAAAAATAATCTGATTGCACTAAGAAACATAAAATATTAATTATCTTAAAACATGTAGTCTTCTATAGCTTTGTACTTACACAAAATAGTCGCTTGTTATTAAAAAAAATTGTGTTGGTAGTCGCCTGTGATTAAAAAGTCTTGGCTCATAACTAACTTCTCATAATGTTAAGAATATCTTAGTTGCATCCTCAAACTAATACATAAAGAAAGAATCAATAAAACTAGTAATTGCAACTATATGCTACATTGGCTATAAGACCAAACTCCAGAACACTACATTTTTTCTCACTAATTCATAATAGAGGTATATATTTGTTTAGGTATTAACTATATATATATATATATATATATATATATATAGATTTATTAGTCATGTAGTTGTGTAAATACAAGTATACAATGGTACCTTGATGGCTAATATTAAGAAAAAATTTAGGCTCAACTGGGCAGGACTTGATGATTCGGATGAATAAACATTTAGACAATACTACTAAATATAATATATTTCTGTAGGTGACATGGCACTTGAATTCAAAGATTACTTGTTTTAGAAGATATTTAGGGCCAACTATTCCTCAACCAATGGAGTTAAGGTTGTAACAGATAGAAAAATATGGCACATAACGGGGCTAACGATTTGTTAGATTTGTGGATGAAGGTGATCAGTTTTGCACTATGACTGAGATGAATTAAAAGTTTTGGTCCACTAGGCATAGACACATCAATTCTGCAAGTAAAAAGAAATACATTGGCGGCCAAATGCATGCTTCATATCAAATTACTAGAACTCAAATTGACGATTACCTATAGTTATATGACTATTTTCATTGTAAACTAAAATCATGCCAAGAATACAACACTACCAACTTCAAAATCATAAGTTTTTTCAACAAGAGCAGATGGGCAAACGAGTGTTGAGATTAATGTGCGGTAAGGTGAAGGAGAGTTTGTAAAAGATAACAAGTCTATTGGAATGTTACGCCTGGATGGAATCCCTTCGGCTCCAAGGGGTGTTCCCCAGATTGAAGTGCAATTTAACATTTATGTCGATGGTATTCTTTTTGTCACGGCTACTGATAACTGATAAGGGTAAAGGAAAAAAGCAGGACATTACTATAACTGGTTCTGGCACTTTTCCCAAATATGAGGTACACTCATTAGATCTATTATTTTTTTTACTGAATAGAGGACATTATTTTAATATCAGTGTTTTAGCAACTTATAGCTACCATATTTCAAGTATATTAGTGTGATTAAATGCCTAACTAGATACAAATTACATCCCCTGATCTTTCCTCGTACCTTGATCAAGTATTGCACAATAATTCAAATTATTGGAACTCAAAATAAGGATTACCTCAGGCAGGTTTTTTCAATACTACAGGCAATTACTTTATGTTAAAATAACATAAGGCAAGCATTGTCATTTTGTTCAATTTAACAACAGAACTTGTGATCCAAATTAGTGGAGTATACACCATGATATGATGATTATATTTATGCCTACTGATCAAGACCCATCCTACGTGGTGGTATATATAAAGCTAGTATGTTATTCATGAAACAGTGAGTTTCTTCAAATTTTATATGCACTTTATATGATATATGAATCTTGAGACACAAAATACACTTTACATAATCAATTATTTATTAGAAATTGCAGTCCAATAATCTTCCCACTAATTTTACAAAAGAAAAGAGACTAGATTTTGAAACTAGTAACCTATTTATTGTTAAAAAAAAAGGAAGAACAAAAAGAGTAGCTTGAATACAACAATGAAAAAATGACATCAATAAAACAGATGGAAGAAACACAACAACTCGATCGGAAGAGGATCCAACCTGGAATTCTGTTTCGAGCAAAGCTGGGGTGGAACAATACAAAGAAATGATTAGGGTAGAGCATCAATGATACATAGATAAAGAAACGATTAGGGCAGATGACATCAATAAAACATATGCAAGAAACACAAAAACTCGATCAGAAAAAAAACCAACTTGGAATTCTATTTTGAGCAAAGTTGGGGTGAAACGATACAAAGAAATGATTAGAGCAGAGCAACAATGATACAAAGAAAAAGAAATGATTAGGGCAGAGGAACGTTAAGATTAAATAGAAAAAAGTTGAGATTAGGGCAGAGTGACGACCTTGATCATTTGCAATGGCGTTCTTAAGAGCTCAAACTAGGGCAACTTTTAGGACGGGCTGCAATTTTGTTTAAAAGTAGATGCAGGTCTTTTCATTTACCTTATGTATAAATCTTTTAGCTCCTAATGTTTTGTCAAAAATAAAAGTTTGTTTTTTTAATATTTTAGTATAAAATATTGGTAGAATTTTCTCCCGCTCACGTCCCTCAATAGAATTTGGGACCAGTGAATTAGTTTTTTAAGGACTAGATTTAATATCTTCTCAATAAAATGTACAAATAAGGACCGAAATATAATCTCGTACCAATAGATATACTCTTAGAGACATGATAATTAACTCTTCCATAAATGTTGGTCTTAAATAAGGCTTTTCTTGTAGTGGAACAATATTGAACGAGCAAAGACTTCACTGATGGAGTGGTCAATGTGTACTTGGCTATTTGGGACAAGATTGGGTTTGAGAGGCTCACAAGATCACGGCCTCCATATGGTACTACATGAGTACAAGAATTTTATGTATCCTACACAGAGGCACTACAAATGAAGAGGAAGGGCGCTGTGAAGCCCTTGGAAGAAGATAAAGTTCGTCGCAGGATAGTGCAATGCCACTTAGGGTAAATCAATGATCTTTTGGGCACCAAAAGTACAACTAATTCTTACATCCCACTCAGACTGAATAAAAATCTAGATGACTTGAAGGGTTTGTTAGCCCCTATTATCTCTGATATCCCCACACCATGGATGGGCGAGAGAGTAAAAAATGAAAATAAGGACATGAATGTGGCTATGAGATAGTAGTTTGACTTCATAAGAATTAGCATCATGTCATCCCAGAATAAGTCCATTCCCATGCATTCCCTCGTTTTATTATTATGGGTAAGAAACATAACTGAGGTTATTGTTGAAGATATTTTATTAAGAGCTCCACATGTTCAAACTTCATTTCCTTTCCCAGTCTTGATCACACAGTTGTGTGAGGATGCTGGAGTTCCCTTTAATGGGGAGATTGATGTGTGGATCACCCCAGCTACCTAAAATGATATCGAGAGGATTGAGGGCGATTATCTACTAGACAAAGCGGCTCGGAGGAAGCCGCCACCACCAAATTCTACGCTTGTAGTTGATCCTGCTACTTTTCCTTTTAAGTCCACTACATCTTCTCCTTCTATGGAGCCGTCACGTATACCCATGACTTCTTATGTACATTTCACTTTAACTTCCACTGCTCCTGATGCACCTACCACTATTGCTATCTCTCATCCTCTATTGATTCAGACCATGATAAATAAAATTGGTTATTTTTCCTATTCTGCGGATGTGAGAGAGGGGAAGGTTAATGCTTATTTGCCCAAGTTTCCTACGCAGGCTTTTGAGAAGGTTTTAGCTCCATCGAGAGATAGGATGACTTGGTGCTAGGCTTCAATAGAGTCACATATTGTGAGGTTGAACAACCTCACTACTAGATTAGAGGCCCAAGAGAAGCCTGAGGGTAGGTTGGTGGTGATTGCTACTATAGGGGGTAAGATTGGACCCTTAGAGGTCGTGTAGAACATGTGAGGTAAATAGGGTTTTGTGTGTTGTGGGGTGAGGTTCCCCTAACTAGTGTGCCCATGTCTAAGCCCCCGACTATGCCTAAAAGTGAGCTTCCTTATGGCGTGGTTTAATATGTGACTATTGATGATGTAGCTAATGTTGGAGTTGAGGATGACATGCGAGAAGATGATAGGGCCAATGATGATTTGGTCGACAAGAAAGATGGGGAGTAGATGAGAATCAAGGAGGCTGAATAGAGGGTCCCCTTGACAATGATTGAGGAGTAGGATGTTTAGGAGACTATTGTTCATGAAACTTTAGAGAGATCCCTTGACGATACCTATACCATAGGCTCACCATTCTTTATTGGCACAGAGTCTCTTCAGACACCACCATTCTTACTATTATAATGCGAGCCACTGTACCTCGGATAATCCTACACTGCCACCTCATGTAATCTTATTGCCGGGCACTGATGCCCTGGATTTTGCCATTCCTCTACAGACTCCTTGTGAGAGCACTCCATAGGAATAGCCTTTTAGGGGGACCTTTTAACCTTTCCTCAAGTACTTTTTGGTTTTGCATTAAGGATACCACATTTACTTTTTCATGGGTTGAGGGTAGTTGTGCCAATATTCTTCTTTACTTTGTATTTTGTTACTTTCAATTTTTTGATAATTGCAATATATTTTTTTATTATAGTGTTTCGATTGTTTTGTCTCTCTAGGTCTCTTTTTTTTTTCTCTCAAACTTTTAATTACCCCATGAGCTTTAGAAATTGTGAAATACTTGAGTTTTTACTGATAATAATTTGAGGATCAATTATGTTCAATATCGAGTTTTTGAATAATATTTATGATGATCATGTTGTATAGTGTTTTTGTTTCAAGAAAGAAATTGATGTGGTTGCACATTTAATCGATTTTTTTGAATCTTTGATTGACTAGCGGAATTTTGTTGTGAGCATTGCAATGAACATCACACATAAGATTTGATCTTTTTAGGCTGTGATAAATGATTGTGTTTGAGTGCCATGTGTGGTGAGGTTTTACTTTAAAGTATTCTCGTAGAATCCTAGAATTAGTGTTGTTAGTCTTATTGTGGAACCTTGGTAAGTGTAAGGAATTATCTTGGGCAGAATCTTTAAGAGGGAACCTAAACTTTCATATCTTTTGTGATTACCTTGTGAGGGTGTGCAACCATTTTTGCACCATTTGATCCTAAAAAATTTGTTGACAACTATATTGAAACCTATTGATTAAAATTGTCCCTAACGTCTCACCCAAAAGGTTTTTTGAGGCATTGGTATGTGTGAATAGAAACCTTAGGCCAAAAGCCTATGCTAGGGGCTTTGAAACGAAGGAGGAATGAAAACCAAGTGAAAGGCAAAGGAAGATGAAATGAGACTCAACTTTGAAGTTTGTTACAGAAAAGGAACCCCTCTTTATAACAAAAAATGTTTGTTGAACAACATTTGAAAAAATTTAATGAATTAAACATCAATTTAACGCTAAAACCTGTTACATATTTGCATGGAGAACCAAGAATTATTTGGGAGGAGGAGGAAGTAGAACAAATGATAATTAAGGAGAACCTACAATATGCCATACTTGGAAAATTTTCATATGGATAGCCGGAGAGTCAAGAACTCAGATCGTTAATCCCCAAACAATGTAACTTGAAAGGAAAATGTAAAATTGGTTTATTGAGCAATAGATATGTGCTGATAAGGGCCTCACTACTAGAGGACGACGTAAACTTACTGTTAAAGCTAATTTTTTACATCACTCAGAGGGGGTGGTCCTACCCAATGAGAACACTAAAGTGGGACCCACTTTTTGACCCGGAGGAAGAAACTACAACAGCCATAGCTTGGATCTCTTTCCCAGAGTTGCCCCCGAATTTTTTTGTCAAAGAAGCTATTTTTTCATTGGCATCAGCCGTGGGTAAGTCTCTGCAAGTAGATATGGCCACGAAGAACCAATCAAGACCCAGCTGTGCAGGAGTAAAGGTGGAAGTGAATTTATTAAGTGATTTTCCTAAAAGGATCAAGATAGGGGTAAGGAAACACAGTACAGGAGATGTAGTTGAGAAATGGATTAGAATAAAATATGATTATGTTCCTAAATATTGTACAACTTGCAAATTGCAAGGACATGATGAAAAGGCTTGTTATATTTTGCATCCAGAATTATATCCCAAGGAGGACAAAGATAATAAAGACAAAGTGCTTGAGGGGGGAAAGGAAGATGATAAAGGAAAAGGAACAGACATCAAAGGCCAGCAAAATGAGGATGAACAGATATTCAAGGAGCATAGGTTGAAAAATAGATTTGGTAGGGGAGTACAACAAAAAAGGACAGGGGTGACACAACAGTGGAACAAAAAAATTAGGCCACAGGAGGAAGGTGTTGTGATTACTGTGAACAAATTTACTGCACTAGAGGTGGAAGAAGGACAAAGTGAAGAAAACACACAAAAAAGGACAATGTCAGGCAGGAAAAAGATAAAGGGGAAGAAGTAGAGAAGCAGAGAGAGATGCAATCAGAACAATCACAAACAGACAACAATAAGAAAGATTCAAATCAAAACACCCATGAACAAGTTAGATCATTAGTAAGGAGAAGTGGGGAAAAATGAAGTGGGGAGCAATGGAGCAAAAACAATGAACAAGAAACAGGGAAGAGTGTTCAGAGTACTAATAAAATAACGAATTCACATGAAGATTTGGTGGAAGTGCAGAGGGGTATAAGCATAAATCCAACTGGTGAACTAGTGGCATGGGTTTCAACTCCTTTCAAAGAAGTTCAATCAGTAGCAGACACGAATGAGATGCTAGAAGATCTAAATACACAGGAAATTAGTGTTATAAGGAACAAGGAGGAGGATGAAGAGATGGAGGAAAACATTAAAAGCATTGGCAAAGAGGGTGATTTCTCACCCAGACTGTTGGACAGACTGAGAAGTGGACTAAGAAGAGCTAAACCAGGGATTACAGTACCTTTACAGGTGCAAACAAGGAGTAATAGGGAGAGACAAACATCTAGTGATCTATGATAGACAACATCATATATTGGAATATAAGATTAGTCAATACTCAAAATGTTTTTGAGAGATTGCTAGATCTTAACAGAAGACATCACTTTTCATATATTGCTCTCTTTGAGCCATTTCAAAATCCATCAGAAGTAGAGAGTTACAGGAGGAGAATAGGACTAAGAAATGCCCTAGTTAACTGTTCTTCAAAAATATGGATATTCTGGCATGAAGAGTGGGAGGGACACATCATATCAGACACTATCCAACAAATTACCGTGAGATTCACTCACATTGGCAGTCAAAAGCAGATACTAATGACAGCAGTTTATGCTAGGTGCAGTGCAATAGAAAGACTTGAATTATGGGAAGATTTGGAGAATGTTGTTGAAGGCAATCACTTGCCTTGGGTGGTAGGTGGGGATTTCAATGTGATACGAAATGAAGAGGAAAAGATGGGGGGGTTACCAGTGTCAAATTTAGAGACTATTGATTTTGAGCAATGTTTGAATAGTTGTGCCCTTGAAGAGTTAAAGTTTATAGGAAGTAAATATACATGGTGGAATGGAAGAATAGGGGAGGCTTGCATATTTAAAAGATTAGACAGAGTAATGGGCAATCAAAAGTTTTTTGAGCTACTCCCAGCTTCAGAAGTAGCACATCTGCTGAGACAAGGGTCAGATCATGCACATTTACTGGTTAAATGCAACACAGAAAGTGAACCACTGATTAAACCTTTCAAATTTTTGAATTTCTGGACAAAACACAAATAGTTCAAGAAAATTGTACAGGATAATTGGAAGATTGATTTTGTAGGGTACCCATTTACAGAAGTACATACAAAGATGAAAAAAGTAAAGGTTGCTCTGGCAGAATGGAGCAAAAAAGAATATGGGAATATTTTCCAGCAAATTGCTACATTAGAGGATATTATTCAGGCAAAAGAAGCTCAACTGGAGGTTAGGCCTGATGAAAATTCAAGGGCAGAATTGAAGAAGGCAGAGGCAAAGCTTATTAGATTCTTGAATCTTGAGGAAGAATATTGGAAGCAGAAATCAGGATTGAGTTGGTTCAAGGAGGGGGATAGAAATACTAAATTCTTCCACTCTTATGTGAAAGGCAGAAGAAGGAGGATGAATTTAGAGGAGATACACACTGATCAAGGAGATATCATTAATGGGACACAGAGAATTGGGGAAGAAGCTGTCAAAGTTTTTAAGAAGCAATTCACTGAGGAGAGGGGAGACAGAGATTATAGCATGCTGGAGAATATTCCTTCTTTGATCACACAGGAGGAGAATGACAAAATCAGTAAACCACCAACGGAAGATGAAGTAAAGGTAGTGGTGGATGCCTTAAATGGAGATAGCACTAGTGGACCTGATGGCTTCTCTGGGTTGTTTTTTCAGAAATGTTGGGACATCATAGGCAATGATATCACTAGAATGGTGCAGGCATTCTTTGCTGGACAAGAGTTGCCAAGGTATGTTATTCACACTAATTTGGTGCTTATACCCAAAAAAGAAAAAGTGGTGACTTTTTCAGATTTAAGGCCAATTAGTCTAAGTACCTTTTCTAATAAAATAATCTCTAGAATGCTTCATGAAAGAATTGTCGCAATTCTCCCAAAGATTATTTCAAACAATCAGGCTGGGTTTGTTAAAGGTAGAAGCATCTCTGAGAATGTGTTGTTAGCTCAGGAAATTGTTAGGGACATAAACAGAAGAAACAAGTTGCATAATATTGTAATGAAGTTGGATATGGCTAAAGCATATGATAGGGTATCTTGGGTGTTTGTAACAAAAGTGTTGAGAAAATTTGGTTTCGGGGAGAGAGTGATTGATATGGCCTGGAGGCTATTAACTAATAATTGGTATTTTATACTGATTAATGGGCAAAAACAAGGGTTTTTCAAATCCTCCAGGGGATTGAAACAAGGAGATCCATTGTCTCCCACTTTGTTCATCATTGCTGCAGAAGTTCTACCAAGGGGTTTGAATAAACTGCATGAGGAACCTGATTACAAAGGATATTGTATTCCCAAGTGGAGCCCAGACATAAACCATTTGTCATATGCTGATGACACCATTTTATTGTGTTCTGGACATCACAGATCTATAAAGAAGATGATGAAAGTGCTAAGAGACTATGAATATGTTTCTGGTCAACTGATTAATTTATCTAAAAGTTTCTTATATCTTCATGAGAAAGTGCCCATTGCAGACTGCTCAAGAATTAGGAAAGTGACAGGAATAGGTCAGGGAACTTTTCCTTTCACCTATTTGGGATGTCCTATATTTTATGGGAGAAGAAGAACAGATCATTTTGAAGAGCTGCTGAAGAAAGTAAGAAAGAGAATATTATTGTGGCAGAACAAATTACTTTCATTTGGGGGAGATACATCTTGATAGCTCATGTGCTCCAATCAATGCCTGTATATCTCTTAACTGTAATGAATCCACCTAAAGGGATTATTAAACAGTTACTTATGATATTTGCAAAGTTTTTTTGGAGTAACATTGCAGGTACAAGGAGTAAGCATTGGGTAGCATCGGAGGACTTATGCAGTCCAAAAGAAGAGGGTGGTTTGGGTTTCAGATCACTGCATGACCTATCCAATGCACTTTTTGCAAAACTATGGTGGAAGTTCAGGGTATCTACAAACTCACTTTGGAGTGCATTTATGTGGAACAAATACTGCAAGAAAGCCCATCCTATAATGGCCAAAAGCTTACGGGGTTCTCATATTTGAAGGAAGATGGTGCAGATCAGAGAAGAGGTGGAACATAATATTTGGTGGCAAATCAAAGATGGTTCCTCAAGTTTCTGGTATGACAATTGAACAAAGCAAGGGTCTTTATACTATATAGAGGGGGACAATGCTGAGGAAGAAGAAATAGATGTCAAAGAGTTCATTCATAATGGAAGTTAGGATAAACATAAGCTTCTGAATCATTTGTCAGAAGAGATAACAGAATGTATAGTAGATACTGTTAAGCCAGAGTTAACAGAGGGGAGGAATGATAAAGCTTGGTGGATGTTGAAAAAAAATGGAGAATTCAGTGTGAAATCTGCTTGGGAGGGTCAAAGGAAGAAAAAGGAGAAAAGAAGAGACTTTGAATTTATTTGGGATCCCAAAATGCCTTTTAAATTATGTTTCTTCTTTTGGAGGGTGTGGAAAAGAAGAGTAGCTACAGATGATAACTTGCAAAGGATGAAGATACAGATAGTCTCAAAATGTTGGTGTTGTCATGAAAGCAAATATGAGACTATGACCCACCTTTTTCTAACAGCTTCTATTGCCAACAAGCTATGGAAGCATTTTGCTAATTGTGCAGGTATAAACATAGAAAGCATGCAGTTGCAACAAGTAATCACAACATGGTGGACCAAAAATGCTAACATAAAACTAATGGCAATTCAGAGAGCAGTTCCAGCAATGATAATGTGGGCTCTGTGGAGGAGAAGGAACACAATCAAACATGGAGGAAAATGCAGTTATAATCAGATGAAGGAGCATATCAAAGTTCAGATACATCTTTTAATCAAGGTGAAATACCCTTGGATACAAAAGATCCCTACAGAATGGAATAATATAGTCAAATGTCTTAGTGATTAGAAACCTAGGCTTCATGCCATGAGCATAAGATGGGTTCCACCACCAAGGAATAAAGTTAAAGTGAATACCGATGGTGCTTGCAGAGGGAATCCTGGACAAAGTGCTTATGGATTTTGTATTAGGGATGAATTTGGTAATCTTGTATATGCACAGGGAGAGGATATTAGTTTAAGAACTAACATGGAAGCAGAAATCATGGCAATATTGGAGGCATTGAGATACTGTAAAAGGACTGGATTAGATGGGTTTTGGCTGGAATCAGACTCACTCAGCATTGTTAACTGTCTAAGGAACTCTTGGAAAGTTCCCTAGGAAAGAGTTGAACAGGTGGAGGAATGTAGAGAATTAATGAACATCACCAAAGCAAGGATTCAACATACACCGAGGGAGGGGAACAAGTTAGCAGATTTCGTAGCTAACGCAGTGATAGGAGCAGTAGGAGTGGTTCAGTTCGACACATTCATTAGTCTACCTACGAAAGGAAGAGGCATTCTGAATATGGACAAGGCTCAAGTCCCTTCATTGAGAATCCGAACTAGATCAATTAACAATCAAGCAACAGAGTATACAGAGGAGTAACAGAGGCTATTCATTCAAAGATTAGATATAAAGTAAAAGCTTTTGCATAATAGTCGCAACAAGAACATGGACGGAAATGGAGAAATAGTACAAGTTTTAGTTGCGTACTATAGAAATTCGACTAACCTCCGTGCTGTTGAGACCTTTAGAATCGCCGGTGTTTTGGATTTGAGAATTGCATCGCCGACATCGATGCGCCTGACTCAAGAGATCTTCATGGAAGCGGGATTGACTCAACAACTAGAAATGCAGAAATGGAGTAACAATGGAGAGCAGGATAAATGCTTACCTTAGCTGCAAGCTCAGTAGAGAAGGACATGGACGCACCAACCAGAGGCAACTGAGACAAAGATGTAGATGGTTTCTAAAAAACCCTAAACTGTAGATTTTGGACCGACCAAGTATTTGGGTTGGTCTCAATTTGTTTCTTATTTGGTTTTGTGGATTATTTAGGATTATGAATGAATAAAAGGTCCACTGGACCAAAAATTCTTAAAAAAAAATAAAAAATGAAAAAAAGACTTTGGTGAAATAAAAAGGAACCCCTCTTTATAACAAAAAATGTTTGTTGAACAACATTTGAGAAATTTTAATGAGAAAAAGACTTCGGTGAAATAAAAAGGGGTTCAAGATAAACTCAGTGACAAATCGAAGTCTTGAGTTCTCAATTGAAAAGATATGAAAAAGAACTTGAGAAGAGGTGAAGATGAATCCAACAATGCTTTGAAAAGGTGAAGTCACTAAGAAAATTTGACTATACCTTAACTCTTAGCCCCATTACAAGCATAAAAGACTCTTGAGATCTTGCATAAACTGGGTTGTGTGATGACTGGAAAATATGGGAAAGCCTATGAGTTGAAGCTTTCATGCAATTCTCTTTTTTGAGAATTAGACTTGTATTGATTCCTTATTTCTTTATTGATTTTCTTTGTGAGAGCATAAAGTCGTTCTTTATGTGAGGGCACTTGAATGCATTTGTGGAAACATGGTCTTGCATTAGAAAAAAGGTTATAGTGAGCTTGAGGTTGGTTTTTCTACCGGAGAGTAAGCATTTCAAGATATCTTTTTAATCATAATTGAGTATAGAATGTTGTTGAAAGTATTCTTATAATGGCACTTGCATGTTAGTTCTCATTCAGAAGTGTCGCAGACACCCATATTGAGCTATTTGTGTTCTCGATTTACTTGGGGACAATCAAAAGTTTAAGTTTGGGGTGTTTATGAGATCTAGATTTATACTTATTTAAGGCCTATTTTTAGCTCAACAATTTGTGTTCTCAATGCATAGTTTTTTCCTCAAATGTTGAATAGAAAAAAAAATTAGGCATTAAGGGCACAAATTGTTTCGATATATAAGCCTAAATAAGTGTAAATCTAGCACTCATCAACTCCCCCAACTTAAACAGTTGCTTGTCCTCAATTAAAGAACAAACAAAAATAGCTCATCAAGGGTGCCTACCATAGTTCCCAATTAGAGCTAACATGCAATTTCCATTTCAAGACTACTCGAAAAAATATGCTAAACTCAATTGTGACAAAAAAAAAAGCATCAAATGATGACTAGCCGGTATAAAACAAAGCACAAGCTCGCTATAGCTTCGTTTCTAATGCAAAACAATGTTGGAACTAATGTATTCAAGTACCCTGACACAAAGAACAATTCGATGTTCTAATAAAGAAAATCAATAAAGAAGTAAGGAATTAATAAATCTCTCACTCTCACAAAAGAAAAATACATGTAATCTTCATCCCATAGGTTTGCACATATTTTCCAATTATCACAAATCAAGTTTATGCATGATCTCAGGGTCTTTTGGGCTTGTAATTGACACGACCCAGACAATCGTTATTGGAACCCACAGTAACCCTCTGGTGGGAGAACCATTTATACTAATTAGCTAATCAACTTAATCAAAATACTAAGGCATTAAAGTTACGTAAGCAAGTTTAAATAGCTAAAAATTGAAGTTCCCATAAACTTCCAAATATCTAACATCTAAACAATGCGGAAAAATACGCCTAGAACCTGAAAGTCAATGTACAAAAACATCTAACAAGATCCATGAGTCTAACAAGAAGGGTCACAACCCCAAGCTAATGAACTAATAACTAATTAGAAAAGTCTAAGTCTAAAATGTGGACATAGAAGAATGGAGAACTTATGGTAGCCTGGAAGAACTGGCTCACCCTTGAATTCGATTTGCAATCACTGATCTTCTAAACAAGGTCTGTCAATAGCGGCTTGAAAATGCCCTGTACTCAACAAAGAAAGAGCAAGTGCACTGTCAATACACAACCACAGTGTCCTAGTAGGATCACGCGGCTATCCCACTAAGTGCTACCTAAGTAAGTTATTACAACAATATAATCACATGCGTATATCGAACATATACAATATTATCAACATTTACGAACAAGGTACAATTTCACATTTTTCAAGATACACAATTATAGAAAATCATTAGTCCTATCATGAAACCCAAACCCAAACAGTTAGCATACCGGAACGTGGTACCCGATCCAATGTGTATGCCGGAACGTGGCAACCGATCCATGTTAGTGTGTTGAAACGCAACACCCGATCCATTCAATAAGCCACAATCACAATCACAAATATATTGTCATAATCAATAAAATCATGTCATGATTCATGGCATTCATCATTCGTCTATCGTCACTTACAATTAATGTGATCAACAATGCAACATTCGCATACATACATGTATCATAATGAAGTAAGAACAAACATACAACACACAATCATAGAATCACAACCATGACCTACCTCGAAACAAGCTTGAAACTCTAAGAAACTTGATCCTTCCACTTTCGAATTCGTTCCGCTTGTTCTTTGTCTACAAACAATCAACATAATATGGGAATCAATAAACAATCACTAATTACCCAGATTACTAACAATTCTAACAACCCTAGATCATACCCATGATCCACTATTAAAATTAGGGCTTTTCCCACCATGAATTCTAGGTCAAAAACCCTTCCTCATCGATAATCACTTATTAGATTATGTTCTACGGAACAAAAAACATATTAGGGGAGTGAAAATCTTACTTTTAGCCTCAACAATGGTGGAAAACTATCAAGAAGAGATTTGGGTTCGTTCCTTAGCTCTCAAATTCGAAAATTACAGAATAAAATATTTTTGGGGTTTATTTACGACTTTAAGTCGCGTTTGGTCCGCCACAGCGGCCATCACACCGCTACAGCGTCCCCGCCCTGGCAACAAAAATCACTGCCAAAGTGGCTTGCACGAAATAGTGAGTTATTTTAATAATTCCAATGCCCTCCATTTTCACAACGCACCTTCGGCCAACAACACTCAAAAAATACCTTTCACGCTAAGTTCAATTTCGGGAGTTCTACTTGCCCGAATTGAATTTTGTAAAGTCGTACAAGTTCCTTAACGACTTATCTATCTACTCTTGTAATCAACATCATAATTAAATCACCCAATTATTATCAGATTTCCCTACACCTTAATGACTCCAATTTCGTCCAAATCTGGACTAGGTTGGGAATTTCAAGTTACTACGAAAAAGTTTGCGGACCAATTTTTTTTTCCCTATTGGCTTTTCTATAACGATGGAACCCGGTCGTTACAGTAGTGGGAGTGAGGGTTAAGGTATGATCAACTTGGCTCATTGACATCACCTTTTCAATGCATTGTTGCAATCATATACACTTCTTCTCAAGTTCATTTCAAGTTTTCACTTGAGAAGTCAAGAATTTAGTTTGTCAATAACTTTATTTGGAACCCCTTTTATTTCACCAAAGTCTCTTTTTCATTTCAATTTTTCAAATGTAGTTCATCACACACTGTTTTTTATAATGAGGGGTTCCTTCTTTTTGTAACACACATCAAAGTTGTCTGATTACATCTTCCTTTGCCTTTCACTTGACTTTCATTCCTTCTTCTTTACAACAGCCCCAACTTAGGCTTTTTGCCTAACTTGGCTATTGACACATACAAATGCTTAAAAAAGGATTTTGGGTGAGAAGTAAGGGACAATTTAGCTCAAGAGGTTTCAATATGGTTGGAAACAAATGGTTTCGGCTCAAATGGTGCCAAAAATATTGCACACCGTCACTAGGTAGTCACAAATGATATGGAAATTTAGGTCCGTCCTAAAATTTCACCACAAGATCATTCCTTACACTTCTAAAGGCTATACAATTAGACTGAAACGAAAAATTCTAGGATTCCACGAGCATGCTTTCAAGTAAAACCTCACAACACATCGCAGTTAAAACACAATCATTTATCACAACCTAAAAAGATAAAAATCTTACATGCAATGTTCATTACAAGGCTCACATAAAAATGCAGCTAGTCAACACAACATTCAAAAAGACCGCTCAAACGTGCAACCATATCTATTTCTTTCTTGCAACACAAAAAATACACACCATGCTCATCATGAGTGCTATTAAAGACATCGATATTGAATACAATCAATTCTCAAATTATTCCTAATGAAAACTCAAGCATTTCATGATTTCCAAACTTTATGGGCTAATTGAAAATTTGAGAGAAAAAGAAAGAGACCAAGTGAGATAAACAAATCGAACCACTATAAAGAAAACAAAAAAATAATACTATCATCCAAAAGCTTAAAGTAACAAAATACACTTTAAAGGAGAATATTTGCACAAGTGCCCTAAACCCAAAAAAGAGTAAATGCAATGTCCTCAACAGAAAAAAAATATTTACTGGAGGAAGGGTAAAAAGGTCTCCTTGAAAGGCTATGCATGTGTAGTTCTCTCATCATGAGTCTCTAGAATAGTGGCATTATCCAGGGAGTGCCCAACAATAAGATCACTGGAGGCGGCAGTGTGTAGACACGTAAGTTTTGATCAAACCTAAGTTTAACACAATTTTTAGAGCTTAAATATTTTACAAATCTAAATTAAATATTTTGACTTTTACCTTATTTTATTAACATTATTTTTTAAAAAATTTAAAATAACGAAAAAATATGTTTTTTTTTTAGTTTTATAAAGAAGCTAGTATTTCTTATTTATAACTTATTTTTCGCTACTCAATTTTTATTAATTTAAAAGTATTTAAATATTATATTATATTATCTTATAAAAATTAAAATAAAAACCTAAAACTAACCCACTACCCTCACCCCATTACCCCAACTCCACTTCATTACCCTCACTTGTACTACCCCAACACATTCCCTCACAACCTACTACACACCCCTATATCCTAAACACACACTCAACACATACACTACTATATTAATACTACAACATACACACCAACACATATACATCAGATGGCACACACACAAAAAAACAATCTACACAACAACACAAATAATACACGAGAAAGGAAAAAAAACACAACACACACGAGAGAACAACAAACAAAAAAAGAAAACAAGATCAAAAATATTTTTATTTCCTACCCACCTCCAAAAAAAAAACACCAAAGCTACATCGTACACCTTCGAGCAGAAAAAAAAAGAAGAAAAATCATGCCTCACATTAAAGTTTTCCAATTATAAATAAATGTTGAGTTCGTGGTTCGATTTCGTGGTTTCTGATTATAGTCCTTTCTTCTAGTGAAATAATTTTCACAAGAGGTAACACTTAATTGTTTTTTTTTGTTTAGTTTTATGTCATTATTGTGCAAGACTGAGTCCTATATTATAAAGTTTCTCAAATTTTATGTGTGTGTAATTTTGACACAGTAATATTGAAACATTTCCTGTTTGCTTTACTCTATATTATTTGTCATCTTGTACTGAATGCTAATATCAATTCATAAAATGCCTAAAGGTAATATTCTAATAGTTTTTTGGCCAGATTTATCTAAAGTCAAATGTGTTTATTTTAGAAAAGTTAAGAGATGAAGAGTTACACTTTTTTATTAATGTCTTTCTATATCGAATTTGAACATGAAATAACTTTCTATTTGTCTAACATTTTAGACTTTTATTATTTAAATAGTATTAATGAATATAAATAGTATAAAAATAATTTAGTCACTAATAATACGCTTAAGCTTTCTAGCAATAGGTAAGCATTATGATGGATGTATGACACATTAAAAATATTTGTCTCGATTAAGAATGTTGTTGCGCATCTTTTTTGAGACAATTAAAAAAAACTCAACGATGTGTGATTCACCTTGTCCACTTATATAATTAATTTTTATTAATTTAAAGTAGAGACTTATAAAGAGTAAGGTTATTAAGTGTGATGCAAATAAGACAGTTAAGTTTGTAATCCTGAAGACCAAGAATATGGTTACGTATTTAGGTTGAGACCAAATAAAAATTCAACGAATAAAAATGCAAGCAAATCATGGCCTACAAAAAGTTTATCCAAAAGATAGTTAAAATAAGTAAAAGTTAATAAAAGCGTATGTGCTAGAACCACGGGACTCGAGGAATGTCTAATACTTTCCCCTCAGTCAACAGAATTCCTTACCCGAATTTCTATCTCGCAGACCAAAATAAAGAGTAATTTCCTTTTGGTTAGAGATATAAAAAAAAGGTGATTTGGAACACCATAACTCAATTCAAGTGACGACTCTGAAAAATTAAAATAATCCCTATTCAATAACGTCACTTAAATTGGAAAACCCTACCGCCGTGCGCGAAAAAAGGGTGTGACACGGTGTTAGCTCATGCGAGGCATCAATGACTTGCATAGATATAGGAGAAATGGTGAAGTATTAAGAGACTTCACTAGTGCCAATGGTAGAGTTATTCTCAAATGATTTCTTCAAAGTCGCACTGACCATCATTTCTTCAAAACCCTAAAAAGGTGACTTGAAATACCATAACTCAATTTCAAGTGACGACTTTGAAAATTTAAAATAATTCATATTCAAAATCATCACTTAAATTGGAAAAACCCTATCGCCGTGCGCAAAAAAGAGGTGTGACATCTCTGGCGATTCTGTTGGAGACTAACCAGAATTCGAGCTTTGTTATATAGACTTTTACTTGTTTTATTATTTTATTTTTTGGATATATTGTGTATGATGGCCTTATGTGGTACGTGATTTCCATTTGTCTTTTTTATATTGTTGAATTGTACTAAATTGTCTTCTCTCGTGCACCATTTTTTGGGTCTTTTGTAACACTTCACAGGAATGCAATTATGCATCCTACTTTCTCTTGAGATAAAACTGGAGTGTCTTGACATCCAATGAAGGATCTTTAATTGCACACGTTAGACAGGTTTGGATCAACAATGAAGTCGGAATAGCGCTGTTATCGATAAGTTGCCCCTCCCTGGCTCGAGTTGTCCACTCGAATAAGTCATTCTAGACTCTAATCCTTTTAGGTTTAAGCCTATTAAACTTGATATACAGACATAGTTATCCCTAGTAAGCTCCTCTTATTTACATCATTTGCATTTTTTACTTAATGAGACCTGAGCCAAGAGTTGAGTCTGTCTAGGATATATATCTCTCTCTTACTTGACTACTTGGATTAGTTTACGTGAGAAACGAAAAATATATGTGTTTATAAAGTATTTACAAATAATGCATTTGTCAAGTCAAGTTTCAATATTTTAAAGTTTTTTACTATCCAATTTGAATGAACTACGCACTTGATTCTCATCTCGATGAGATATGTAGGCAACCCTCCCCGGGTTCGGTGATCTTTATTTAAATATTTTCTAAGAAAATTCATTCTGAAAATAAGATTTGTCCTCCAAAAAAAACTATAGTGTTTTAACTTCATATATCCTAAACTGCGTTTGACTTGATTCTTGCGTTGACAAGATACGTCGGCAACCTTATTTTAAGGTTCGGTCCAACTAAGAAATTATCTAAAAAATCTTCGTCACAAAAACTTGGGGAAACCAAAAATTAAGAGGGATGGAAATTTTTTTGAGATTATATTTTAATTTAGGAAAAATTGACTTGGTTGGTACCAACATACGTAGAAGTGTGCATAAGAAAAATAATAAAGTGTTAAACTATTTGGAAAGACAAACTAACTTTGTTGTGACCTATAGACTTCTTTTGGTATCTCTTGATATATTTATGTAATACTTGAGAAATTGTTTTGCTTAAAGTTAAGGTCAAAACAAATTCGACCTCATTATTTCCTATGCATTGTATGGTGAGCTTTAGATATAAAATTCAATGGAATGACTTTTGATCTATAACTGGGCCTAAATGTTGGTTGAGGAAAAATTTTGACCAATATTTTACTTGGGAAATGATTATAGGCTTCCTTTGATCCGATTGTGCCTTCCAAGCCTACCAAATGACATGTTATCCATAGAACTCCCTTTTTGAACCTGAAACATTTTTATTTGAATAACCATATTTCAACATATATCCTTTTGAGTGCATACATGCACTATTCCTTGGTCCTACATCTCTGAACACACTATCAATTAGCTACACAGCACCAAAGACCTAAGTTTGGGTAACAAAGTAAAAATGTCAATTATGTGAAAGTTCAAAAAAATGACCAAAAAAAAAAGCTAGAAAGAAAAATGAAAAAAATCCTCCAACAAAAGGAGAGAATATGAGGAAAAAAAGAAGAAAATAAATGAGGAAAAGATTTCAAGAAAACAAAGGCCAAATGCGAAAATGAAAAACATTGAAAGCATTGTGGAAATTTTAAGGTCGAAATAGTCACTTTATCCCATATGAATATCCTACTTTTTCCTAAGCCTACATTACAAGCCAATGACAAGCCCTATTTGATCTCATATTTTGTGTTCTCACATTAGTGGATACTTACATGAGGCCAAGCATATGGTATCTCAATCTCATGCATTGAACATCTTTATGAGTGTGAGTGACTTCTAAAATGTCCTAAGATCAAAACACTTCTATTATGTGTGAAGTAGGACTTCATTTGTTGCGAGGGCACTTGAAACATAATGATATGAATGATTATATCTCTTAATTTAGGCAAGATGAATTCATCTTGGAAATACTTAACTATGTTCAAGATACCATTTGAAATCATAGGGATTACTAAAAGTTGACCTCAAATTTGTCTGAAAATAGTTGAAGTGGTTTCATAAGCATCATACTAATTGTGGTACCGACTAAAGTCAAAACATTTTCAACCATGAACTGATTTGTTTCTCAAAAGATGTCTTTTGTGCGAAAAAAATCAAGAAAAATAAATCTTTATTTTTATTTTTTGTTTTTTTTATGAACTACGTTTGACCTGATTCTTGCTATACAGGATACGTAGGCAGTCTTAAAATAGGGCTCGGTCTCACAAAATAAAATTTTATATCCTTGAAGGAATGAAATTGGATCATTTAAAAATAAATCAAAAAAATAATAAATTATAAAGTGTTTCAAAGTTCCTCAATTTAAAAATTGGGTTATTTTTATTTGTTAAAAAAAATCACTCTCATTACTAGTGAACAAGAACCGTATTTGCATTTTGACCTTAGGGAATAAACACCCTAGATCCATCATCTTTTATTTCTAGGGAATAAACACTCTAGTTGCATTTTTACCTTAGAGAACAAACACATATTATTTCTCATTTCTAGGGAACAAACACCGTACTTGCATTTTGACATTAGGGAGAAAACATGTAACACCCCTAAAATACTAGATCAACTCTTGCATGTCGATGCATCATTTCTTAATTACTACAATATGTTTTACTCTTATTTTGGGAACTTCAAATTTTGTGATATATGCAACCTTGTTTAAAATAGATTGTGCTCATAATTTAAGGTATTGTATGGGGGTATTTACGTAATTTTTCTAATTAAAATTAAATATGAATTGAAAGTGTTGGTAACAATTATATACATATAGGTGTATATGTATACATTTAGGGCAGCACACAATAAAATGGGGCAGCACCCTTTAGGGACAGTTGTATAAGTGACTAAGCTTCACTCATTAGACTATATTATCACACCTTCTCTTGTAATTTTCGTTTGGAACTGAAGTCCAAGAACATCAGAACATTTTCTAACCAGTTCTCATCAAAATCACAAGAGAAAACCTTGGTCCTTCTAGCTGGAAGTAAAGACATCCTACCTTTTGGTGAGTAATCAAACTTGTTTTTTTGAAGCTGGGTAGTGTTTAGTAGTTTTAGAATATCTCGTTCTGTATCACTTCTTTTGAGGTGAATAAATATGTGTTGGAAAGATGATTACCATACCTACAAATCTTATGTTTATGGTAAACTCTAATATAGCTATTAGGATGACGAAATAAGGGACGTAGCCTATGACATGTTTTGTCCAGATTCTGGAATTTGAAATCCTGTATGTTCAACTGTTAGTGTTTTATTTATATCTTTTTGTACAGAGCGTATTTTGCGGTGATTCTTGATTATTTGCAAGCTTAAGTGATGTACCTACATCTTTTATGAAGGATATAAATTCCATTTTGGCCGTTTTCTATTTCAAATCTAAGTTGCTACATATAGTGCTTTTATTGGGCAGAATTTCTGTTTTGGAAATATAGTCGTATTTGTACAATCTAGGATTACTTGTGATAATAACCCTGTGTTATGCCATAATTATTGAGCTACTAGAAATTAAATAAGCAATTGAATTCATTTTTAAGGTTGTATATCCTCGTGTACGAGTTGAAGACTTTGATACGCTGGTTGGTCTACGATTTGAACTCGTGAAGTTGTGTTGGACTTTTTTGGTGCTAAAGAACTGAGGTTTGTGTATAAACCTATACTTGTATTTTTCTTTACCTACTGGTTATCTGAAAGTTATCTTGGTACTTTGGTTACATCTTATCACTTTGCATAGTCGTATTGGTATTCTTTAATACATTAAAGACGCTTGTGTAATTCGCCCACTTGTACGGATTGTCTGATCACTTGGCACTCTTGTTGGGACCTTGTCCTTCTTGTGGCTGTGACTTTGCACTCTTGGCATGCCTCTTGGTTCGTATCATTTGCCATCTTGACTCTGGATTTTTAGTTCGTCTAAAGAATGGAAGTTGTCCATTTTAAGTACGAACTAGAAAGCCATTTTTAATATGGTTCTTGGTGCTCTTGCTTATTGGGCTTTGACCCTACTTGATGTAGGGCGTTGATCCTTCTTGATACCTTCTCGTGCTTAGTGTGACGACATGATGTATATATTGGGTGAGCCTTGTTGTTGAATCTCTTGGAAAACTATGCTATGAGCATTCTTGACATTTAGATCTTTAAATATAAAACTTGATACTCTTTATATATTGTCTACTTGATTTATTTATTGTGTTCAATTATGCTGCCCTTGACTTGAGAATGATAACTTGTCGAATTTGAGAGCTCCAAACCTATTGTTTTTACACCACTAAGCTATTACACCACTAAGATATATGCTTAGCGATAGTTGTTTCTATTGTAGGGGTTGTTCGCGATTATGCTTGAAGCTGGACATTGGAGATGTAGATTTTGAAAGCCTTAAGGAACATCACATTTGCATATAGGCATCTATATTTTTGTATAAACCTTGGGACTTGTACATGATCTATGTGTTGTGCATTTACATATGCTTTGAAGGCTAATTTGATGATGTCACTATGAATTGTAATATAAGTGTGACTATATGTTTTGTTCTTCTTGGGGGTGTTTAAACCCAAGTCTTGTAATATACTAAATTTACTAGTTTAAGGTAAATTTCGAGACTAAATTTCTTTTAGGGGGGGAGAGTTGTAACACCCAAAAATACTAACCAAGAGTCGCATGTTGATTTATCGTTTCTTAATTACTACAATATGTTTTATTCTCGTTTTGGGTACTTGAAATTTTGTCATTTTTGCAAACCTGCTTAACATTACAAGTGTTGGTATCAGAGCCTAGGTTTGTGGTTCTAGGACTTTTGTTGTGAATTACTTGTATACTCGTTCGCATTCGAAAAAGTTCTATTTGGATTATTTGTTCAGTTATATGGTTTATAATATTTTTTATCGCATGTAGAGTGCACATGCATCTAGTACACATCCCTAATGCAATGTGATCTTCCATTTTGAAGGAATTAAGTTATGGCCACTTCTTCTGACCGACCTATGGAAGCTGCTCGTAAAGGTTCGGGTGCCTCTGTTTCCCAACCTCATACACTGGAAGGGGTTGGAGAACATATCTCGAATCAGTATGTTCCCCACACTAGTGGTTCTGAAGTGGGAAACCTTCAGGGTGTAAGAGCTGATCCACATCCTCACGTGAATCATGGTCCTCAAACCATGAATCCTCATTTTCAACAAATGGCTGAATTCTTCCCCCATATGGTTGAATCGATGCATGATCCCCACAGGATTAACTTTGAGAAAATGAGAAAAATGGGTAGAGTGTAGTTTGAAGACACTGTTGATCCCACAGATGCTGAACAATGACTTGATCTCATGGAGAGGGTATTTGAGTAGTTGGAGTGTTTAGATGTTGCCAAATTTAAGCATGCTATTTCACTGTTACAAAAGGATGCTTATGATTGGTGGGTAAGTGTTCCGAATGCCACGGTAAAACCTTCTGTTCTTACTTGGAATGATTTTCTCAAGGAATTTCGTAAGAAGTATGTCCCACCTGCTTATTGTGATGACAAAAGAAAAAAGGTAGTTTTTGAATCTAAGGCAACGAGGCATGTCTATTGCTGAATACGAACATGAGTTTCTAAGGCTCTCTCGCTATGCTGGTGGTATTATTAAAGAGGAAAAAGACAAGTGCAGGAAATTTGAAGACGGTTTAAATGATTCCATTAGGAAGAATGTGGCGATCCTGCAACATGAGAAATTTTGTAAGTTAGTGTCTGCTGCTTTTACTTGGGAACGACTTGATAAAGAAGAAACTAGTAGAAATGAAAATAGAATCTGAAAGCGTAGACCAGATTTTGGGGGTCCATCCAAAAGGGGAAGGTTTGATAATTCTAAGGCTGACAGTGATAACAGGCCACCTCAACAAAGGAAAATAGATCCGAATTTCTACAGCTAGCACTCCAAATTATGGCCAAGGCAAGCCTCATGTTCCCACTTGTCCACAATGTGGAAAGAATCATAATGGTACTTGCAGGAGAGCTTCTGGTGCATGTTTCAATTGTGGGAGCTTTGATCATAAAGTGAAGGATTGTCCTAATCCTAATAATGCTCCATCGTTGAGAACTGAAGGCTCACTTCATAAGCCTTCTGTCAATCCTCCTCAAACTAATATTGGTGCAAGACCTAAAAACACCCAGGCAGCATGTACAAGTGGAGCTAATCAAGCCAGTGGGCAAAGGGCTACTACACGTGCTTATGCTATGAGGCAGAGGGATGACCAAGATGGACAAAGCGTGGTTGTCGGTAAATTTTACTTATTTGGCTTATGTGTGTTTACATTATTTGATCCTAGTTCTACACATTCCTATATTTGTTCATCACTTGTTCTTCCTGAAAATGTGAAATCCGTGAGACATAATT
The DNA here is from genome assembly GCF_000226075.1 of Solanum tuberosum. Taxonomy (NCBI): domain Eukaryota; kingdom Viridiplantae; phylum Streptophyta; class Magnoliopsida; order Solanales; family Solanaceae; genus Solanum; species Solanum tuberosum. Next base: position 1,422,226 of record NW_006239011.1, on the reverse strand, counting down.
ACGATGTGCTGGTTAAAAGTCCTTTGGGTTATCAAGTTGTGTGTAATCAAGTTTACCAAGATTGTCCCTTCGTGATTCAAAACCTAGTCTTCCCTGCTGATTTGATTGAAATGCCCTTCAAGGATTTTGATGTTATTATCGGGATGGATTGGCTTTATAAATATCATGCGGTGGTAGATTGTAGGTCTAAGCATGTGACTTTTAAAGATCCTACATTTTCACACATCATTGTACAAGGTGAAAGATCAGTGACATCTAGTATTATTTCTGCGGCCTTGGCAAGAAAGTTGATACGTCAAGGTTGTGGGGCATACCTTGCTCACACAGTTGATACACAGTTGAAGAATTCTTGTATCAAAGACATACCTACTGTATGTGATTTTCCAGAAGTATTTCCAGAAACCCTTCCGAGATTGCCGCCGGAAAGAGAGGTTGAATTTCCAATCGAGCTTATTCCTGGATCTACCCCTATTTCTATCACTCCTTATAGAATGGCTCCAGCAGAATTACGAGAATTAAAATCTCAACTACAAGAACTTCTTGAGAGAGGTTTTATTCGTCCTAGTGTTTCTCCTTGGGGACCCCTGTTTTATTCGTAAAGAAGAAAGATGGCACTCTTAGGCTTTGTATTAACTATAGACAATTGAATAGAATAACAATCAAGAATAGATATCCGCTGCCAAGGATCGATGATTTATTTGACCAACTTAAGGGTGCTAAAGTATTTTCAAAAATTGATTTAAGGTCTGGATATCACCAACTGCGGGTTAGAGAGAAAGATATTCCTAAAACTGCTTTCAGAACTCGATCTGGTCATTATGAATTTTTGGTGATGCCATTCGGATTGACAAATTCTCTTGCGGTATTCATGGATCTAATGAATCGAGTATTCAAGCTATATCTTGATCAGTTTGTGGTTGTTTTTATAGATGATATTTTAATATTTTCCAGAAGTAATGAAGACCATAATAAACACCTCCGGATTATTTTGCAAATTTTGAGGGAGAAAGAGCTTTATGCTAAACTTTCCAAGTGTGAATTTTGGCTTGATGAAGTAGCTTTTCTAGGACATGTTGTATCAACTGAAGGTGTGAAGGTGGATCCTAGTAAAATACAAGCGGTTGTTGAATGGAGACCTCCTAAAAGTCCAACCGAGGTAAGAAGTTTCTTGGGCTTAGCAGGATACTACAGAAGATTTGTGAAAGGCTTTTCCATTATCGCCTCTCCTTTAACTAAGCTCTTGCAGAAGGAAGTAAAGTTTATTTGGGATGACAAATGTCAAGAGAGCTTTGAAACTCTCAAATCCTTGTTGACTCAAGCGCCTATACTTACTCTACCAATTGAAGGGAAAGAGTATGTAGTATACAGTGATGCTTCTCACAATGGTCTAGGATGCGTTTTGATGCAAGAAGGGAAGGTAATTTCTTATGCCTCTCGGAAATTAAAACCGCATGAATTGAATTATCCTACTCATGATCTTGAACTTGCTGCTATAGTGTTTGCTTTAAAAATATGGCGGCATTATTTGTATGGAGAGAAATGTCATATATTCACTGATCACAAGAGCTTAAAGTACTTGGGTACTCA
>NW_006239011.1:1340251-1417680 GCF_000226075.1 Solanum tuberosum | reverse complement strand
CAACTCTTGCATGTCGATGCATCATTTCTTAATTACTACAATATGTTTTACTCTTATTTTGGGAACTTGAAATTTTGTGATATATGCAACCTTGTTTAAAATAGATTGTGCTCGTAATTTAAGGTATTGTGTGGGGGTATTTACGTAATTTTTCTAATTAAAATTACATATGAATTGAAAGTGTTGGTAACAATTATATACATATAGGTGTATATGTATACATTTAGGGCAGCACACAATAAAATAGGGCAGCACCCTTTAGTGACAGTTGTATGTGTGACTAAGCTTCACTCATTAGACTATATTATCACACCTTCTCTTATGATTTTCGTTTGGAACTGAAGTCCAAGAATATAAGAACATTTTCTAACAAGTTTTCATCAAAATCACAAGAGAAAACCTTGGTCTTTCTAGCTGGAAGTCGAGACATCCTACCTTTTGGTGAGTAATCAAACTTGTTTTTTTGAAGCTGGGTAGTGTTCAGTAATTTTAGAATATCTCGCTCTGTATCACTTCTTTTGAGGTGAATAAATATGTGTTGGAAGGATGATTACTATACCTACAACTCTTATGTTTATGTTAAACTCTAATATAGCTATTAGGACGATGAAATAAGGGACGCAACCTATGACATGTTCTTTCCAGATTCTGGAATTTGAAATCTTGTATGTTCAACTGTTAGTGTTTTATTTATATCTTTTTCTACAAAGCGTATTTTGCGGTGATTCTTGATAATTTGCAAGCTTAAGTGATGTACCTACATCTTTTATGAAGGATATAAATTCCATTTTGGCCGTTTTCTGTTTCAAATCTAAGTTGCGACATGTAGTGTTTTTATTGGGCAAAATTTCTGTTTCGGAACTATATTCGTATTTGTACAATCTAGGATTACTTGTGATAATAACCCTGTGTTATGCCATCATTATTGAGCTACTAGAAAGTAAATAAGAGATTGAATTCATTTTTTAAGGTTGTATATCCTCGTGTACGAGTTGAAGACTTTGATACGCTGGTCGGTCTACGAATTGAACTAGTGAAGTTGTGTTGGACATTTTTTGTGCTAAAGAACTGAGGTTTGTGTATAAACCTATACTTGTATTTTTCTTTACCTGTTGGTTATCTGAAAGTTATCTTGGTACCTTGGTTGCATCTTGTCACTTTGCATTGTCGTATTGGTATTCTTTAATACATTAAAGACGCTTGTGTAATTCGCCCACTTGTACGGATTGTCTGATCACTTGGCACTCTTGTTGGGACCTTGTCCTTCTTGTGGCTTTGACTTCGTCACTCTTGGCATGCCTCTTGGTTCAGATCATTTGCCATCTTGACTCTGGATTTTTAGTTCGTCTAAAGAATGGAAGTTGTCCATTTTAAGTACGAACTAGGAAGCCATTTTTAATATGGTTCTTGGTTCTCTTGATTATTGGGTTTTGACCCTTCTTGATATAGGGCGTTGATCTTTCTGTAGTTGTTTCTATCGTAGGGGCTATTCGCGATGATGGTTGAAGCTGGCCATTGGAGATGCAGATTTTGAAAGCCTTAAGGAAGATCACATTTGCATATAGGCATCTATAGTTTGTATAAACCTTTGGACTTGTACATGATCTTTGTGCTGTATATTTACATGAGATTTTGAGGGCTGATTTGGTCTTATCACCATGGGTTGTAATATAAGTATGGTTATACATTTTTATCCTTTTGGAGTGTGTAAACCCAAGTTTTGTAATATAATGATTTTGCTATATGTGTTGAAAGTTGTGTGAAGCATGAGTTGGCTGATTTCGGTACTCGGAAGTGTAATATTCTTGTTATTTCACCCTCGAGTGTGAGGTTAATATATGCATGAAGATTTGGTTGGTTAATTGCCAAAATTGTTGAATCTAATCCCTCTACTACATTAAAATATGTATGCCTCATTAATTGGTTTTGAATGTCGCGAGTATTTAATTAGATTTCTTGTTTAAGTAGTGGTACCGTTTTGAAAGGGTCGCTACAAAACATCCTAAAGATACCATCTTTCATTTCTAAGGAACAGACACCCTAATTGCATCGATGTCTAGCATTTTTCTTTTGGTACAAATATTTCTCATTTAGGCTAATAGCTTAAATGATATTTTTATGGTGTAAACTTGGGCAGAAAAATAATGTTGTGGTTATTCTATTTGATGAATCTTTTAAGCGAGTACCCTCCTGAATAATGGGACGTAGTATAGCAAGGACCCTCCTGAATAATGGGACGTAGTGTAGCAAGGACCCTCATGAATAATGGGACGTATTATAACAAGGACCCTCTTGAATAATGGAACGTAGTATAGCAAGGATCTTCTTGATTAATGGGATGTAGTGTGGCTAGGACCCTCATGAATAATGGAACGTAATATAGCAAGGACCCTCCTGAATAATGGGACGTAGTATTAGAAGGACCCTCTGGGAGTAGCAGGACCCTCCTCATAATGGGAGTAGCAGGACCCTCCTCATAATGGGAGTAGCAGGACCCTCCTCATAATGGGAGTAGCAGGACCCTCCTCATAATGGGAGTAGCAGGACCCTCCTCATAATGGGAGTAGCAGGACCCTCCTCATAATGGGAGTAGCAGGACCCTCCTCATAATGGGAGTAGCAGGACCCTCCTCATAATGGGACTATCAGGACCCTCTTGGACAATGGAATTAGCAGGACCCTCCTACATAATGAGATTTAGTTAAGCAGGACCCTCCTACTTAATAGGATTTAGTTTAGCAGGACCCTCCTACATAATGAAATTGGAATTAGCAGGACCCTCCTACATAATGGGATTAGCTGGACCCTCCTCATAATGAGATTAGCAGGACCCTCTTACATAATGAGATTGGGATTAGCAGGACCCTTTTACATAATGGGATTAACAGGACCCTCCTACATAATGTGATTATGTTTAGCAGGACCCTCCTAGATAATGTGATTTATATTAGCAGGACCCTCCTATATAATGGGATTAGTAGGACCCTCCAACATAATTAGATTTAGTTTAGCAGGGGCCTCCTACACAATAGGATTTGGATTAGCAGGACCCTCCTACATAATGAGATTCTGTTATTTTCTCCTAGGATAAACACTTCCTAGTTTGAGTCTGTTATTTTTTTTATTTTCCCCTAGGATGAATACTTCCTAGTCTGAGACATTATTTTTTATTTTCTCCTAGGATAAACACTTCCTAGTTTGAGACGTTATTTTTATTTTTTCTCCTAGGATAAACACTTCCTAGTCTAAGACCATTATTTTTTATTTTCTCCTAGGATAAACACTTTCTAGTTTGAGACCGTTATTTTTTATTTTCTCTTATGATAAACACTTCCTAGTCTGAGATTGTTATTTTTTATTTCTCTCCTAGGATAAACACTTCCTAGTCTGTGACGTTAGTTTTGTTTTCTCCTAGGATAAACACTTCCTAGTCTGAGACCATTTATTTTTTATTTTCTCCTAGGATAAGCACTTCCTAGTCTGAATTTGTTTTTTTTAATTCCCATTTGATTATAACTCAAAAAAAATTCCAGTGAAAACTAGGGCAAAAATTATGTTTATTTCTTTTGTTTGTGATGGTTTTCAGGTTTCTTCAAGAGAAACATGGATTTGAAATTCAAGAACAAATTTTCAACTCTTTTCAGAATGATCAATCCCCATGATAGCTAGAATCAACTTCTTAATTTCATTTAGCAACCTGACCTCGTGGCACATACTTCTATTTAGCTATTGATCAACAAAACAAGCAAACAATCAAGAACACTTTCAAATTTTCATTTTGAAGAGTGTCAAAAACTCACTCTAAGTGGCAAGTTAAGCATCGAATCTATTGAAGATCAAATATACTCACAAAAATCAAGGTGGTATCTCAAATTCAAGATTCAACTGAAGACTCAAGAGAAGCTGCATAGATAGGAGCTTGTACTTTTATTTTCCTTTTGACTATTAGCTTTCAATTTTTTTATGTAAGGATAAGAGCCGCGACCTGGAGCCTCCATGGGACCTCAGTTAACTTCCAACTCATCACCTCATCTCCTTGAACTACACGTGACTTGATTCCTTTATACCCCGGGATATGTAGGTTGTCCAAAACAAGGTCACGGTCGCATTTTTGTCTTTCAAATACAAGTCCGGTCAAAACTTGTCATGTTATCTACTTCTTTGTCTGAAAACTCTTCGTGTTTCCAGTCAAAGAGGGGCAAACTATAGACACATAATTTTTTACCGAACTTAAGTTTAACACCAATTTTAGATTTTAAATTTTTTATAAATCTAAATTAAATATTTTTACTTTTACCGTATTTTATTAACTTTATTTTTAAAAAAATTGAAAATAACGAAAAAATATGTTTTATTTTTATTTTTAGTTTAACACATAAGCTAGTATTTCTTATTTATAATTTATTATTAGCTACTCAGTTTTTATTAATTTAAAAGTATTTAAATATTATATTATAAAAACCTAAAACTAACCCACTACCCTCACCCCACTACCCCAACTCCACTACATTACCCTCACCTCCACTACCCAAACACATTCCCACACAACCCACTAAACACCCCTATATCCTAAGCACTTACAAAACATATACACTACTATATTAATACTACAACATACAAACCAACACATATACATCAGACGACACACACAAAAAAAAACAATCTACACAACAACACAAAAAATACGGGAGAAAGGAAAAAATAACACAACACACACGAGAGAATAACAAACAGAAAAAGAAATCAAGATAAAAAATATTTTTATTTCCTAGCCACCTCCAAAAAAAAAAAAACCTAAGCTACATCCTACACCATCGGGCAGAAAAAAAATCATGCCTCACACTATATTTTTTCCAATTATAAATAAAAGTGGAGTTCGAGGTTCGCTTTCGTGGTTTCAAGTTTGTGGTTCCTGATTATAGTCCTTTCTTCTAGTGAAATAATTTTCACAAGAGGTAACACTTAATTTATTTATTTTTTGTTTAGTTTTATGTCATTATTATGCAAGACTTGTGTCCTATATTATAAAGTTGCTCAAATTTTATGTGTGTTTAATTTTGACACAGTAATATTGAAACATTTCCTTGTTGCTTTACTCTATATTATCTCTCATCTTGTACTGAATGCTAATATCAATTCATAAAATGCCCAAAGTTAGTATTCTAATAGTTTTTGGTCAGATTTATCTAAAGTCAAATGTGTTTATTTTAAAAAAATTAAGAGATTAAGAGTTGCACTTTTAAAAAAAATGAAAATGTCTTTCTATATCGAATTTGAACATGAAATAACTTTCTATTTGTCTAACATTTTAGACATTTATTATTTAAATAGTATTAATGAATATAAATAGTATAAAAATAATTTAGTCACTAATAATACGCTTAAGCTTTCTAGCTATAGGTATGCATTATGATGGATGTATGACACATTAAAAATATTTTTTTCGATTAAGAATATTGTTGCGCATCTTTTTTGAGACAATAAAAATAAACTTAAGGATGTGTGATGCACCTTGTCTACTAATATAATTTTTTTTTTATTAATTTAAAGTAGAGACTTATAAAAAGTAAAGTTATTAAGTGTGATGCAAAGAAGACAGTTATGTCTCTAATCCTGAAGCCCAAGAATGCGGTTACCTATATAGGTTGAGACCAAATAAAAATCCAACGAATAAAAATGCGAGCAAATCATGGCCTACAAAAATAATATCCAAAAGATAGTTAAATTAAGTAAAAGTTTATAAAAGTGACCGTGCTAGAACCACGGGATTCGAGGGATGCCTAATACCTTCCCCTCGGTCAACAGAATTCCTTACCATAATTTCTAGTTCGTAGACCAAAATAAAGAGTCATTTCCTTTTGGTTAGGGATATAAAAAAAAAAGTTGACTTGGAACACCATGACTCAATTCCAAGTGGCGACTCTGAAAAATTAAATAATTCTTATTTAATATCGTCACTTAAATTGGAAAAATCCTACCGTCGTGCGCGAAAAAAGGGTGTAACACAGTGTAAGCTGATCCGAGGCATCAATGACTTTCATAGAAATAGGAGAAATGGTGAAGTATTAAGAGACTCCACTAGTTCCAATGGTAGAGGTATCCTTAAGGGATCTCTCCAAAGTCGCACTGACCATCGTCTCTTCAACACCGTAAAACTCAATCGGTGTCAAAGAAACCGTCTGCTCAACCTTTTCTCTTCTTAGCTCCACCACATATGTCTCCTTGGACAAATTATAATCTACTCTATCATCATCCTCTTCTACAACATCATATATATCATCAACAATCAGCTAATTAGCCACAAAAGATGATATCTCATTTTTAGGCATAGTCGGGGGCGTAGACACAAATACATCAGTCAGGGGAACCTCTCCCCAAAATATAGAAATTTACGTTGACCTCTACTGGTCTACAGTTTCCCTCAAGGTTCCAATGAGAGCACTCATAATAGCAATCACCTCCGAACTACCCTCTGCATTCTTTCGTGCCTCCAATCTAGCAATGAGGTTGTCCAACCTCACACCAAGTGACTCAATCGAAGCCTCACACCGAGTTAAACTATCTCCCAGTAGAGATAAAACCTTATATCTAATCCACTCAAGAAACTTGGGCAAATAAGCCTCAACCCTCACAACCCTCACATCAGCACACCGGGTAAGATTGCAAATTTGATATGTCATGGTTGGGTCAAGTGGGATGGGATATAGGATCAAAGAGAGGTGCAACTACAATAGTGGAAGTGGAAGTGGAAGGTACATAGGAATGTATGGGGATATGTAATAGATATACAAAAGGAGCAAATGTAGTGGCCTAAGAAGCCAAAGCAATATGATCAACCACGAACGTACTGCTTTGTTGTGGTTGCTTACTTTAAGCCAAATCATCCTGTAGATAATCGACCTCTATCCTCTGCATATCATTGGTGCAGGTAGGGTGATCTGCGCATCAATCTTCCCCACAAAGGGAATTGCAACATCCTCACACAACAATGTCATCAAGATTAGAAAAAAAGGCATAGAAGTCTTATCTTGTTGAACTCTTAATAAAATCTCATCAAAATTAATCGACCCCACATTAATATTCTCCCAATCATTGATAGTACCCACTAACATCATCTTGGGATGCCAAAGGATAGATTCATTCTATGAGGGCATGATATTTGTTCTAATGAACCAAAATCAATATTGAGCTCATAAATTTAGATCTTTCTTCTTAAATATGTTTTTGTTAGCCATCCAAGGATGAGAAATATATGATATTAATGGTGCTAGCCAACATTTTAGACCGTCAAGTTCATTGTGAAAGTCAAGGGGTGAATTAAAATTTCCTTAGTCGACTTCATGTGTTCGTCAGTTGACTTACTTGTAGGTCAATAACACAGATATAAAGAAATAGTAAATGTAGTAAGTAAATGACTCAGAGAGTTTTATACTCTCTTGGAACACTGATGTGGTGCCTACTTCTAGTCCCCTTGGGTTTCAAGGGTTTTCTTAAGAGCTTGAAGAGAACTTGGGTAGTACAAAGTGATTCGACTGTAAGTCCAGTCTGATGTACAAATCAGAACATCTACTATGACACAACATCTACTTGTATAACCTACACTGACATTTCTCTCTCTTTTCTTTTTCTGTTGTATACTCATGAGAATACAATGCTTTTAAGAAAGAAAAAAGAAGACGATTGTACAAGTTCAAGTGAACTGAGTAGTCTCCTATGAGATTAAGGTAGGCTTAAATATGTGAGGATCCATTTATCTTCTTAAGGAAAATCCAAAGGATTGTCATTCTATCAAGGATTTGTAGGGATTCCTTAATTGAGTCTGATTTGGGGAGGATTGTAATCATGTCCATATCATATATGTTCATGATGCCCTTCCTTATTTGGTGAGGAGTCTTCATTCCATCATTCCTTAGGTCTTGCGGCTGTCTTCCTTGATGTTTGGAGATCCGATTTAATCCTTGTCAGTATTTATTGATTTTTTGAGATTTGTCTTTCACAGGGAATTTGTTGATCTTGCACAGTCTGATTTTATCCTTTGTCAATATTTCTTGATCTCTATAGATACATCAGTTAGTTGGGATTTTATTGCAGTGTAATCGGGAATATCTATTCCTTTCCATCTATGTGATCCTTATTCCTTAATTTGATCTTGACCATAGTACTGCATTGGTATTTGTCTGTTACTACATATGAGGGTGAACTTATTGTTATTAATAAAAATCCTTGAAGGCTAGGAAGGCTAACAATCTCCCCCTTTTTGATAATGACAATAAGTAACACAAAAAGATGTTATTAACAGTCACAAAGAATTGATAGACTTCCCAGAGGCTCCCTCTTTCTGCTGGCTGCTCCCTCTGTTATTTGCACTTCTTTAGACTTGGAGACTCACTTGAGGCTCCCCTAACTAGATGTCAACCTGGATCTAAAATATTTTTGTGGGGAATTTCTCCCCTCTTTGGCATAATAAAAAAAAATATCAGAGATAAACAGAGAAGATAATCTCATAGCAAGCCAAAAACAAAAAGTTAGTAAGGTGCAGAGTCCACCTCTTAAGGTAAAAAACAAAAGTTAGGGACACAACCCTATTAAAAACATAGTCTGAATAAAAAACAGGAACACTAGATCAGTGATCACCAAAAATGTACTTGAGACTATTGAGCACGTTCCTGCAAAAAGTATTGTAAGAGCGCTCAATATTCTTCGAGAAGGAAGAGTATGACTTCTGCACAACTACGACTAGGTCTGTGTTGGAGGAGCTGACTCCAAACTTGAGAGAGTCGACATGCTTCATCAATTTATGCATAGTGGAGATCTCATCCTTCTTCAGGTTGTTTAGTGCTAAGTTTAATTTTCAACATCAGTGCTGGTTTCTTTGTTGAGGTGGAAAAGCTTCTCAGTGGTGGTCAAGAGATTCTCCAATCCTTCTTCCAATGCGAACAAGTGTGCTTTGATCTCTTCTGAGTCCTATATTAGAATAGCAGTAGAGTCGGCTGAGATCCTTGTGGGTTTGATGGAATCAGTCATTTCCTTTACAAATTCCTTTTTATGTCAAGTAGTACCAACAAGTACATTGCCCATACTTGAGAAAGTGCGAGAATCATATGAGGCAATTATCTCGAGTGGCTAAAAAGAGGAGAGATCAACAAACCGATCTATCACGATGTGAGAGATAAGGAGTCCATAGGGAAGACTAGAAGTTCCACACGGGTCTTTGGCAGTTTCAAGCATATAATCTTTAAACCAACTAGCTGAATGAATCTTATACTTTTTCAGCAATCAATAGCGGGTGGTGATGTTATCGAGAGATCCCTTTCAAGGGATGAGAGTAGTGGACACAATATGAGCAAGGATACAATTTTCAAAACACAAGGACAAAGGTCCAAACTCAGAAATATCAGAATTAGGTTTAGCCATAGCTATCTTAGCACCTTCCACTGAGATTTCAAAATCAGTTGGCCAAACGCCATTCATATACGGAATATCCCTTCAATTCTTATTAGTGCCAAACACATCTTCTAACAGACGACAATTCACAATAATTCAACTACCCATAACAAGGGCCTCAAGTTCTCCACTATCATTGGAGATACAGAGGTTTTCATAGAAAAGACGAACATCATCTTAAAATAACTCATTACCACAGACACTAAAAAACAAAGATAATTTTTGAGCCTCAAGAAAAGTACCTATGGAGCAATGGGCGTCTTTTAGTTGACAGAGATTGATTACTCGTCTAGGAACAATTGCTCTACTCTTGAAGGTTTTAAATTTCATCTTTTATTTCTATTCCCCAAAAGTTCTGCATGTCCTCATTCGAGAGAGATCCAGAGGTGGTAGAATGGATTTTCTTGGCGTCCTTCTTTTTGGAGGCAAAGGGTCTCTTCTTAGATTAAGAAGAATGGGTGGCATCCTTAGAGGAGTCTAATGATAGAGAGAGATGGTGTCACGGCCAAAGAGGTTTGAACTATTTTTTGAATCCACGTTCTTGGAAGCCATGGATCTGGTTAGGGTTATTGTAGGAGAAAGAGAAGAGGTGAGATGCAAGCTGAGAGGAAAAAGAGAAGAAAGGATAATTATATATGGGTAGAAGAGCGGCGAAGACGAAGGGGTTTTTGAGGTGATTGAGGGGAAAGAAAAGGAAGGAAGTACAGAGGAAGAAGAAAACCGAAAACAACTATTAATTAGATAAAAAATCGAGAGTAATAAAGGCTTGTAATCATATAATAAATTCAAAGAGATAAATTAATTTTGAAATCTAGTTACACCAAGACAATCACAAAGGTAACAAAATATTTCCTCAAGGAGGGGTTTGGTAAAAATATCAGTTAATTGATTTTTGGAATCAGCAAATTCTAGTACAAAATTGCCATTGTCAACATGATTCTCGAATAAAATGATGTTTAATATCTATATATTTTTCCCTAGAATGATGCACAATATAGATAAACTAATAGCACTGATATTATCACAGAAAATAGGCACAACGTCATAATTACGTTTATAATCAAGTAATTGATGAAGTATCCATAAATTTTGAGTGCTACAACTTCCCACTGCTAAATATTCAGACTTAGTGGTAGAAAGAGCAACAAAAGTTAGCTTTTGTCTATGCCACGAGATTAAAAGATTGTCCTAAAATTTGACAGGTTCCACTTGTGCTTTTGCGGTCGTTCTTTTCACCTGCAAAGTCAACATTTGAGAAACCAATTAAGTCAAATGAGAGGTATTAGGGTACCACATGCCTAGATCAGGGGTTCCAATTAAATAACAAATGATTCTTTTCACAGCCGTAAGATTAGATTCTTTCGGATATGCTTGAAATCGAGCACATTTGCAGACAATGTACATAATATCTAGTCGACTTGCAGTGAGATATAGTATAGATCCAATCATTCCTCGATAGGTATTTTTATCAACATCTTTTCCTGGAATGTCTGTTTCTAAGCAAGTTGAACGACTCATTGGTGTACCAAACGCTTTACCTTTGTCAAGTCCAAACCTTTTTATGAGCTTCTTGGTGTACTTACTCTAATTAATGAAAGTACCATTTGAGGCTTGTTTGATTTGTAGTCCGAGAAAGAACGTAAGTTCCCCTATAACACTCATCTCAAATTCTTCCTTCATAAGATTAGAAAAATTCTAGCAAAGAGAAGGATTAGAACTACCAAAAATAATATCATCAACAAAAATTTGAGCAATAAGTATGCTAGATTCAGATCTTTGTATGAAAAGGGTTATATCAATATTTCCTCTTTGAAAGTTAATTTATAGTAAGAAAATTCTAAGCCTTTCGTACCAAACCTTTGGTGCATGCTTCAACCCATAAAAGGCTTTTGAAAGTTTCAAATCATGGTCGGGACAGGAAGGATTTTCAAATCCAGGGGGTTGTTTGACAAAAAAAATTTCTTTAATAAAACCATTTTGAAAAGCACTTTTCACATCCATTTGAAATAACTTAAACCTTTTAAAAGATGCATATGCAAGAAGAATTCGAATAGACTCTAACCTCGCGACGGGAGAAAATTTTTCATCGTAATCAATACCTTCTTGTTGAGAGTTGCCTTGAGCAACTAGTCCTGCCTTGTTCCTTACGACTTTTCCATCTTTATTTAGTTTGTTTCTAAAGACCCACTTTGTTTCGATTACTGAGTAATTCTTTGGTCTTTCTATAATAGTTTATACTTGATTTCTTTCAAACTGATCGAGCTAATCTGTCATAGCTTGTTTCCATGAGCCGTCTTCCAACGTTTCATTTATCTGTTTGGGCACCATTTGATAAACTAAGGCAACAAAGGCTTGATTTCTCAATGATGCTCTTGTCTGCATTTTTTCTTCTCTATTTCCCATAATGAAATTATTTGGATAGCTAAGATTGTGTCTCCATTCTTTTGGAACTACAATTTTTTCTGTGTTGGGAGTTGAGTTAGTAACTGGTTGAGTTGACTCTTCAGTACAGGGTTTTGTGATTTGTTCCTCTAAGATCATAGATGTCATATATCCTTTACCTTTTTAATTTTAAACTAGCTCAATCATCTGATGAATACTGAGTACCGCTTGTTGGTACTCATACTCTACTTCTGCACTATGCAGATCATACTTTCAATTCCAGTCATTGATTTGGAGTTCTTGCACAACACTTTTGGGAATCGGAGACTAGGGTGAACTCGCGGCGTTCAAAAATTACTGGTTTCCAGATGTTTTTGACATGCTATTGTTAATCTTTTATTTAGCGACAACCTCTACTTTTATTTTTTATAGAAGCTTTGTACAATTTGTTTGTTTAGATACTCGATTATTGAATGATACTAGTTGTTGGGGATGGTTTCCTATCATTTATTTTAATCTACCTCTCTTATCCTTATTAGGTTTGTCTTGTTCTGTCACGATCCGATCCCTCAAGTCATGATGACACCTACTATAACCTACGAGTAGGTAACCAAAACTGTATCCTAGAAAGACAAGTGATGAGTAGAAGAGAAGAACTAAAAACATATGACACTAAGCAATAAAAAATAGGCAGAAGAAGAAGAAAATAAAAAACTATATATAATAGAAACCGTCCAAGATCCTGAAAGTCACGAGTAGAGAGATGTCTAATATGAACAAATAAAAGTAAAAAAAGTGTACTACAGTGGTCTAAGGTGATTTAACTTTTGTACCATACACCCTAATCGAATTGATCTCATTATGTGATTAAGAATTAGTACTTCCTCCATCCTAAATTAGTTATCATGTTTCCCTTTTCAAAAGTCAAATTGCCTCATTTTCAAAGATAAATTGGATTACATCAAGTTAATATTTGACATCTAAAGTTTGGCTATTCAAAAACTATATGACAAGTACTACAAGTTGCAACTTTTCTCATGTTAATTTGATGAAAAAATATATTTTAAAATGCTAGTCGAAGTTCATATAGTTTGACTCTTGAAAAGTGACACATTGATGAGTCCACAATTTGGACTCATTTAGGGCTATATTTTGATAGAATTAGTGTCCTCAAATGCATATTTTGTCTCAATAACTTATGTAAATCCTTGAGTTTCAGGTATTTGGATTGAGAGACGAAGCTTGGACGCCATCAAGCAAAAAGGAAGAAAGCGGCTGAAAGAACGGAGAAAAGACTTCCTAACGATCGCCTAAACTATTAGGTGAGTCACCGAAAGGTCCTAAATCCCGCTGAATGTTCCAGTGTGCTGAGCCCTGAAGGAGAAGGTCAAGTCTGCAATGAAAAGGAGCAGTCGGCGCGTTGCCGACCAATTCCCCGAAATAGCACTCTATCGCCCATGACCTCAAAATGAGAGAATGCTGAAGGGAAAAGCAGAAAGGCGATGAACCAGATCAAAGGGAAGATCGCCAAGTGTGTCGGCGATCTAGACTACCTGCGCCGAGTGATCCTCCGCAGCCCAAATTTTCAAACACTATAAATACTTGTTTAAATTGTTATCTTAGTATCATACTTTAGAGAGAAATTTATTTTTGAGACTAAGAATATTTCAGTTTTAGTTCTTAGAGATTTTGGAGACATTGTGGTTGAAGTTGAAGATTTGAAGATTTTCAATTCCAAGAAATTGGAAGTGGGTCTCGAAGAATCGTCATCCTTGACGTGTTTAAATACTTTATTCATCGTACCCACTTGATGGAAACACTTGTTGGTATCGATTTCTATCTCTTTTTCATGTCTAGCTAAAACCTTAATTCTTGGGGTGTGATTTTGTGAATATGGTTAAATTTACGGTTGGGTGTTGCTTATTGTTGGTATATTCGTTGTTTAAATGTGATTTCGTTTAGTAGTTGTGTTTGAAATTAATGAGATTGTAGTTGCAAATACGATTTTATCTCAGTGTTTTTGGCTTTCCCAAGAGAGAGGTTTTAAAACTAAGACTACTAAATCGATAGCCGGTGGTTATTAGGTCGTCATGGGTTCAGCTCGAGAGAGTGAATCCTAGGCCCGCTCCCACACTTTCTGCTCGAGAGAATGAATGGGCTAAGGCAGAGGTTGTGCTTAAATGCGGTAGCTCGATATTTGAGAGAAACCGAGTTGATTCGGGGTAAGTTGCGAGAGAGAGAATTTACCCCCACTAAAGTCTATCCTAGTTAAAAATATTCAGCGATGTACTATCAAAAGCATCTACCCGATATCGTCTTTTATCCCATATTCCTATCACATCCCAAGAATCTCATCTCCCTATCTCGTTTCCTTATATTTTTGTCATTTTTGTTGATTAGCTAATACAAACCCCCATTGATAATTGACACTTGTGTCACCTCTTAGATTTAGTATGTTTGTATTTGATAATGTTTATAGCTATGACTAATTAGAACTAAATTTTATTTTTCTATTAATTCTTGAAACCACTCCCTGTGGGAACCATCCCAACCCTTGGTTGGGTTATATCACTACATGTGATCATTGGCACTTGAACCGAAGTAGTGTCCAGATACATGAAGTCAAAATGGCGTCACTGTCCGGGATTGGTGTTACTTGAGAATTTGTAGTTCAGTAGGATTTTCGTTCTTGTTTGTCGTAGTTTACTTACTTAATTTTTAATTTTGTATTTTGCTTCTTTGAGCTTTGAAATAGAGGTGGTGAGTATGTCAAGCAGTACTCGTGTGCAAATGGAGTTTCCTCCATTAGAAGTAATGATGTTCAGGGATCGCATTCTAACATTCAAACAATTGGAAGGTGAACGGATTCATGAAGCATGGGCAAAGTTTAAATCGTTCCTGATTCAATTCCCCACTCACGAAATTCCTGATTTAGACCTCTTGGGCAGAGTTTTGGATTCCGGATTCATGAAGCATGGGTAGAGTTTTGGTCCCGGAAACAAAGCATTGGCTGACCAACTCATTTCGGGTGGTATTACACAGCAGCCCTATGCGATAGAAACCCACTTGCTTGATCACATGGCTGAAGCAAACTAAGAAGTAGAGAAAGACTTCATGTTGGCCACGCTGATGAATCAGATGGATGAGTTGGCTAAAAAGACAGTGGAGATTGAAGTCCAATGCAAAAGGAAAGACAGATACATCCCCCCTCATGAGCAAAGTAAGCCCAAGGACAATGGGGTAAATGTGTCGAAGGAATGCTCTCAATTATTCTCAACAAGGTAAGTGAGCATGATGGGGTGTTGGAAGAGATGAAAGAGATGATCGAAGTGATGAATAGATGATTGGTTCTCATTCCAGATCCATTCAGTTACTCGAGAACCTTACGGGTCATGTGATGCCTCATCTCCATCCGCCACAAAGCAGGGGGTTGCCAAGTGATGTTTTGGCTAACCCCAAAAGTGAAATTTAGTTGTTAACCCATGTCGTACCACGACGTTAACTAAGGCGCTATTGAGGAGGCAACCCAAAACCCTTTATTGCTTTATTTTTGTTTCAAAAATAATGGTGTGTTGAATGTACAGGTTAAAGTGTGGAGAGTGTGTTGAAATTGCATTTGGCGAGCTAAAAGCTCCATTCAGTGAATCGCTGAACAGGTCGGCGATCCCGATGTTGTCCATCATTTGGACCCCCAAGTAACTGAAGGTCCTGTAAAAGTCGGCGGGGTAAGTGACCACTCGGCGGATCACCGGGTGGATCGGTGAGTGCGACTGACATCTCTGAAGGGACGTGAATTAGAGGGTTATTAATGGCCAAAGGTTTTAAAGTTTCAAACTATTCACTTTCCGTCGCTTTTAAACATCACAAACTCACACCAAGTTAGTATTTTCAACATTCTTGCATTCCATAATTATTTTTGTTGTTGATTTGTGCTCGGAGTTGGAAACCTTTGTCGCATATATATTGTTCGGCATAAGAGGCTGGTTTTCCGAATCCCGTGTTTATTTTTATTACATTTTGTACTCATTTGCAAATGATCTTATCTTAGTGATGTGTGCTAGGCCTCCCTGATCTTAGTTGTTTTGAATATGCCTATTTTTAAACTTGACAATCTTGCCCGTATTGTTTTGATCGTCAAAAGCCCGTAAATTTGTGTCTTAAATTGAGTAAAATCTTGTGGGGTATGCTTGCATGTTGGTTAGATTGGTAGGGTGAAGTCTGAGTAGCCTGTATTTATGCTAAATGACGTAAATTGCACAATGATAGAGTAGGTGAAACCATTCTTAAGGGTAAAAGTCATCAAATGGCCAAATTTGGCAAAACCGGGAAAAATCTAAATATCCCGGGGTGTATTATACTAGTGCATGCTTTGATTTTGTTTTCGGGGGGTTGCGAGGTTGAATTTGAGAAGTAGGGTTGAAAATAAGAACGTTGAGCCGTTTGGCGAGCTAGGTCGAGCTCACCGAACCACTTGGCGGTTCCCCTTATGTCCCCATATCGCCCTAATTTCATGCTTCAGTTGATTAATGATTCTGTAACTTTCGGCGAGCAGCCTGATGTCGCCAAAATGACTCAGTGACTCGCCGAAAAGCTTCTTGTTCTCCCTTTTTCTACACCCCTAAAACCTAGTTGCACTGTAACTTTTAGCAGACAAACCCTTGCTCGCCGATAGCTGTCGGCGATTCGCTGAAAGGACCTTCCTATCACTGACTTGCTACAATTTTTGAGTCAATCCCTTCGGCGAGTCCGATCTAGCCCTCCAAATAGATTCGGCGATTTGCCAACTTGATCGGCGAGTTTGTCTATAGTTAATTTTTTTGTACTTTGATGTGATTACTTATTAACATTTCTCCAATATTTTGCAGATATGGTGCGAAAGAATCTAGGTAGGCCTCCCCAGAAGAAAGCACAGGACATTACTATAAACGAAGGGGGATCAGGTCCTCCAAAGAAGAGAAGGGAAGAACTTCCACCGGGAGACAGAGGCAAAAGAAAGAAGCACACAACTGAGAGAGTAGTTGTTAACACCCAGGCTGATTTGTCTGAGCCTGAAGACGAGCAACCTTTGATCTCTAGAAGGGATGAGATCCAGGATAGATCTCAACCCACATCCACCAGAGTTCTCTCAACTGCCACTTCTCCTGCAACAGAATCAGTGCCAGCTTAGGCACCTCTTATGACCCTTGTGCTCCCTGTCATCCTCCTCCCAGGCTTCTGAATAGATTGGAAGGAGATGGGTTACGAACTATCATTGAGGAAAAGTTGCTTTCTATAGAAGGCTTGGAGGGGAAGTATCCATATATGAGGGAGACCCTTCACTTCCACAAGTTCGAGCAGTTCACTAGGCCCGAGGCCCTTATATTCCCTCTTGGGTTCGCAAGTTTTACATAGCTTATGGTGATCTGGTTCCCAAGAGCAAGAAGAAGGCCAGGGAGTTCATACCGTTAAGGTGGTCATGGTCTGAGGCAAGGAGGTCGGGTGCAGTAGTGAGTATATTAACGTTGTACTAGGTAGAGATCTGCACTTTACACAATTATATGATGGATTGTGCGTTTCTCAATCCTTGGATGATCTGAAGGGGTGGCTGGCACCTTTGATTTCAAATACAACCCTGAGGTGGATCGAGGCAGGTGCCCCTATTGAGAAAAAGTATTTGAGTATTGCTGCCCGGTTCTGGTTTGGCTTTATCAGCAGCACTATTATGCCATCCCAGAAAGAGTATGTCGTCCACCATTCTAAGACAACTTACCTAGGGTCCATTATATCTAGGAGGCGCATCGACCTAGGACTGCTGATTTCACAGGAGATGGCCATGAGAGCCAAGCAGAGACAAACTTCTCTGCCATTCCTGATCCTGGTCACTGAATTGTGCAGACGTGCTGAAGTACCTCGGGATGCTGCGAGAGATATTAAGGTTACCCCTTCTTCCTCCACCGACATCCGGTATATTGAGGCCAAGTACACACCAGAGGAGTCTGACGGGATGAGAGTAGCTCCGGCAGATATTTCTCCGAAAGTTGATGTGGATTCGTACCTGAAGAGCCATCTTCGCATTCGCCGGCCTTTGGGCCGTTAGGTACTTCTGTCACTTCTACTTCTTCACAGATTTCGGGCACCTCTACCTAATCCGAGCCAGTCAAGATTAGTCAGACGATGATCCTGAAGATGGGGAATCTGGCCTATTTAGCTGATGTGAGGGCGACTTGATTGTAGAGATCCATGCCTGAGATAATTGATAGTGCTTTTTAGGCAGCACTAACCCCTCCTCGGGATTCTGTTGATGATCTGGATACTAGAGTGACACCTTGTGAGAGCAGACAGGGGTAGACCTTCGAGGTTTCGTCTTTGAAGGCTGAGGAAGAAAATTTGAGAAAGGACATAGACTATTTGAAGTCTACCGACTTCAATTCATTGATTCAGGATGCAGATGACGTGGATACTTCTGAGACCTCAGGGATTCCTCTTGATAGTATCGACGATGCACACCGGGATGAGCTTACAGTTGAAGAGTCAGATGCTGAAACCGACGAGGAGCAAACTGCGGTACAAGAGGAGAACATATTCAGAGATTTGCTAGATCTTGCAGGGACCTCCATAGCTGTCTCTAGTGGAGTTGTTGCTTATGAGGTGATTCCGGGCACTGAAGCCCAAGTACAGACTGCTGCACCGGGCACTGAGGCCCAGACAGATGGACAGACTACGTAGACAGGACCCTTTCTTTACCTCCCTCTCTGTCTTACTGTCTTTCACTTTTTGGATACTTTACCTCATTTGCATTTGAGGACAAATGGTTTTTATTTGTGGTGGGGTGAGGCCCCCCTTTTGTGTTAATATTGATGTTCGTGTTTTGTTGATATATTTGGGTCACTGTGTTTCTTACTGCTTTCCATGGATGTTTGAACCTGTGGCTCCTTGATTTTAAATTGAAAATTATTTTTGACCCTTCATAAGTTTTTTTGCCACCACTTGTATGCACTTGAATGTGGTTGTTCTTTAGCAAATTTAAGTCTTGGTTTTGATCAATATTGATGACTCAAATAGTGCTCATAATCGAACGAACATAAATGTGCGGCTACGATGAGGCCAATTGAAGTTACATAGTCAATATGTGAACTATTTGCATCTCGTTGTGACTAGACAATTATCTAATTGATTCTCTTGTGATGAATGTTGCACACTAGCGAAAGTGTGGAGTCTTGTTTGACTTTGGTATCGATGCCTTGTGTGATGAGCTTATTGTGAACCATGCATGATAACACCTAGAATTTACCCCGTTGGTCCGGTCGACTAAGTAAGGCTATCTCTTGATATGATCTGAGGCAACTTCGAAGAGTGTGAGCCAATTTGACATATACTTTTTTTGTGGCCTACCTTGTGAGTGTGTGAACCTCTGTTGAACACCCCTTGAGCCATACCTGTCTTTGGAAGAAACTTGATAAAAACATGACCTTTCTTAATCCGCTACCTATAATCCTCGTGATTCGAGGTTGATTGAATAGCCAACTTAGGCCAAAAGCCTAAGTTAGGGGTGTGGTGAAAAGAGAAGGCAAATCAAGAAGTGCAAAAAAAGTTCCCTTCAACCCATGGTGTTGAGAAAAATGGAACCCTTCCATACAAAAAAAAAAGAGAAGAAATGAAAAAGAAAAAGAAAAAGTTGTGAAATAAAGTTANNNNAAAAAAAAAAAAAAAAAAAAAAAAGAAAAAGAAAAAGTTGTGAAATAAAGTTACGAGAAAGAAAAGGGGTTACGAACAATCCATGGAAGTGAATAATGGGATGACTTATGACCATTGAAGAAAATGATGAAAGAAGAGGAAAGGGTGTGTTGAAAGCACCACATTTCACGAGGATAAAGTCAGTGAGCCTAAATGACCATACCATTGCACTCAGCCGCATTACAAGCCTTGAAAAGACCTTTTTGATCTTGAGTGAGCTGAAACAATCGTTGATTGAAAAATACGAGCAAACTTATGGGTGAAAGCATGCATTGTGTTCTTCTTTGTAAGAGTGAGCGTTGCATTTGATTCCAGAACATTAAATGATTAAACCATTGTGTGTGAATATGGAATCATTCTTTGTGTGAGGGCATTTGAATACCTTTGTTGAGCTCGAACTTGCATTTGAAGCAAGTATAGTGAGCTTGAGAATATTTGATAATGGTGTGTCACAACTTGAGTCTTTGAGTATACAATTGATCCTTCCATGAGTAAGTTGAGCCTTGTTGTGTACATTCATAATTGAGTCTTGCGTAGCACTGTTCGAGACATCCTCTTTTGAACTGCTAAACTTGAGTTTTACTTGAGCACAAGCAAAAGTTTGGGGGTGTTGATAAGTCCATAATTCGGACTCATTTAGGGCTATATTTTAGTAGAATTAGTGTCCTCAAATGCATATTTTATCTCAATAACTGATGTAAACCCTTAAGTTTCAAGTATTTGGATTGACAGACAAAGCTCGGATGCTATCAAGCAAAAAGGAACAAAGCGGCTGAAAGAACGAAGAAAAGACATCCTGAGGATCGCCTAAACTATTAGGCGAGTCGCCGAAAGGTCCTGAATCCCGCCGAATGTTCTAGTGTGCTGAGCCTTGAAGGAAAAGGTCAAGTTTGCGAAGGAAAAGAGCAGTCGGCGCATCGCCGAGCAGTTACGCGAAGAAGCACTCTATCGCCCAATGTCTCAAAACACGAGAATGTTGAAGGCAAAAGAATATAGGAAATGAACCAGACCAAAGGGCGGATCGCCCTGTGTGTCGGCGATCCCGACTAATTGGGCCGAGTGATCCTCCGTAGCCCAAATTTTCAAACACTATACATACTTGCTTAAATTTTTATCTTAGTATCAGACTTTAGAGAGAAATTTATTTTTTAGACTAAGAATATTTCAGTTTTAGTTCTTAGAGTTTTTGGAGATATTGTGGTTGAAGTTGAAGATTTGAAGATTTTCAATTCCAAGAAATTAGAAGTGGGTCTCGAAGAATCTTCATCCTTGACGTGTTTAAAAACTTTATTCATCGTACCCACTTGATGAAAACACTTGTTGGTTTCTATCTCTTTTTCATGTCTAGCTAAAACCCCAATTCTTGGGGTGTGATTTTGTGAATATGGGTTAAATTTACTATTGGGTATTGCTTATTGTTGGTATATTCACTGTTTAAATGTGATTTCGTTTAGTAGTTGGGTTTGAATTTAATGAGATTGTAGTTGCAAATATGATGTCATCTTAGTGTTTTTGGCTTGTTCGAGAGAGAGGTTTTAAAACTCAGACTACTATATCTATAGGCGGTGGTTAATGGGTCGTCGTGGGTTCAACTCGAGAGAGTGAATCCTAAACCCTCTCCCACAGTTTCAGCTCGAGAGAGTGAATGGGCTAAGGTGGAGGATGTGCTTAAATGTGGCAACTCGATGTTCGAGAGAAATCGAGTTGATTCGGGGTAAGTTGCTAGAGAGATAATTCAGCCCCACTAAAGTCTAGCCTGGTTACAAATATTTAGCGATGTACTATCAAAAGCATCTACCCGATATTGTCTTTTATCCCATATTCCTATCACATCCCAAGAATCCCATCTTCCTATCTCGTTTCCTTATACTTTTGTCGTTTTTTTTATTAGCTAATACAAACCCCCATTGATAATTGATGCTTGCGTCACCCCTTAGATTTAGTAAGTTGTATTCGATAATGTTTATAGCTATGACTGATTAGAACTAAATTTTATTTTTCTATTAATTCTCGAAACCACTCTTTGTGGGAACTACGCCATCCCTTGGTTGGGTTATATCATTACACGTGATCATTGGCACTTGAACAAAAGTAGTGTCCTGATATGTGAAGTCATACCAAAACAAGCTATCTTAGAGACAAACGACAAGCTAACAAGTATACATATGGATATATGGTGAACACAGACGCCAAGAGTTACCCCCAAGTTGCAAAAGATGGCATTAACCATCCATTCTTCTAGCTGGTACTAGGACCTACATCACATAAAATATGTAAAGTATATGAAGAGTACCAAAACAAAGGTAGCTATAACGACTTGTTCCCGTCGTTATAGAAAAGATAATGGGGAAAGAATTTGGGTTAGAAAAACTTTTTGTAGTGACTTGGGATTTCCTAGCCTAGTCCTGATTTGGACAGAATCGAAGTCATGTGAGTCTAGGGAAATCTGGTAATGAATGAGAGATTCAATAATGAATTTGGTTACATGAGTAGATAGCTAAGACGTTAAGGAACCCGTATGACTTTACGAAATCAGATTCTGGCGAGTAGAACTCCTAAAACTGATCATAGCCTAAACAGGTAGTTTCTGAGTGTCATGGGTTGAAGGTGTGTTATGAAATGGGGGTTCGACACTCAACTTTTGAGTCTATGTTTCCGTGCGAACCGCCAAGGCGAGGCCGCTGTGGTGGGGTGGGGAACCATAACGGGCCAGTCACGACTTAAGTCGGAAATAAACCCCAAAAACGTCATTATTTTGCAAACTTTATACTTAAGAGCTAGGAAACGACCCTAGACAATTTCTTGACAGTTTTCCACTACTTTTGGTGCAAAAGGTAAGTTTCTTACTCCCCTAATCCATTTTTCGATCCGTAGAACTTAGATTCTTGGTTATTAATTATTGGGGAAGGGCTTTTGGACTGAATGGGGTTGTGGGAAAATGCCCTAGTGTCACCTTAGGATCTTTTGTTTGATCTCGAGTTATTGGGTTTCTTATAATCCGTGTAAATTAGACCTTAATTATTGATCCTTGCGTTATATTACTTGTTTGTAGACCTAGAACAAGCGGAACGAATCCTGAAAGGGAAGAATCAAATTTCTTAGGAGGATTCAAGTTTGGTTGTGAGGTAGGTGATGGTTTGATTTGTTGTTTTTGTGATGTATATTAGAAATTGCTTCAATGTAATGCATGTATGTATGCGAATGTTGCATGATTAATCCCACCTAATGTAAATGAGTAAGAACGAATGATTTTATGCCATGAATCAACACTTCATTGTATGATTATGAGAATGTACATTGCGGCTGTGATTGTGTCTTGTTGAATGGATCAGATGTTACGTTCCAACACACTAACTGGAATTGAATGTAACGTACTGACATACAAATTGGAATCAGTGTCACGTTTTGACACACTAACTTGGATCGAGTGTAGCAATTTGGCACACTAACAGTTTGGGTATGGGTTCCATGAGAGGACCATTGACTTGTCATAAATGCGTATTATTGATAATGTGGAATGGTACATTGCTCCTATAATAATAACAGATATTGTATATGTTCGGTATATGCATGTTTACTATGTTGTGATTGCTTATTTCTATGTTTCACTTACGGGAATAGTCGCGTCATCCAACCAGTACATTGTGGTTGTGTACTGATACTGCACTTGCTCTTTCTTTGTTGAGTACAGGGCATCTTCAGGCGGCTACTGATAGACCTTGTTTAGGAGATCAGTGAACAAGATCGAATTCAAGGGTGAGCTAGTTCTTTCAGGCTACCATGGGTCCTCTATGTTTTAGTTCACTCTTTTCGGACTCACACTTTCTAGTTAGATACTCTTTTGTTTCGTTTCGGGGTTGTGCCCCCTTTGGCTTAGAATTGTTAAACATTAGATGTTTTGGTACACTGACTTCAGGCTTTAGGGGTTGTTCTTCCGCATTAGTTGGTTAATTTTATTTGAACCTTTGGAGTTTATTGGAACAATATTCTATTGCTTCATTTAAACCTATTTCCGTATCTTTAAATGTCTATATTTTGGGTTAGCTGATTAGTATTAATAGTTCTCCCACCGGAGGGTTAGTGTGGGTGCCAATCACGACGGTCTGGGTCGTGACAAAGGTGGTATTAGAGCCCTAGGTTCATTGATCTCGGTGTACCAAAATCAGTCTAGTAGAGTCTTGCGGAACGGTATGGAGACGTCTTTATTTTTCTTCTAGAGGCTATAGGACTTTAGGAAATTTCTCTGTTTTCTCGTCTCCTTTATTGCTATAACTTGATTCCAATTGGTATCTGCCGATACGAATTGGTATGTAACCTCCTTCACTCTTCTGTTCGCAGATGGTAAGCACTCGCTTCAACGGTGTCAGGCTCGTAGCTCCCATAAATGAGCCCGCTGAGGAGTCCGCAGCAAGAGGACACAGTCGAGGCATAGGTAGAGGAAGGGTAAGGGGTAGAGGCCGAGGAAGGGTAGCACCTACTAGGGATGGAGAACCGGTTGAGAATGCTCCAAGAAAGGAGGATCCTCTTGTGCATTATGAAGAGATAGAGATGAATGTACAGATTAACGACGACGAGAATGTTAGACAGGAAGAGGATGCACCAGCAAGAAATACCTGCGTTCCTCTCTTAGACCCAGTGTTGGCTCAACAAATCATGTCTTTTCTGAAGGGATTGGTTGTTCCTGGAATCCTCCCAGCAACGCAAGCTACTCAACCCCCAACCAACCCCCCTGCTACTGTTACTAGTCCCAGGGGAGATGCAACATTAGGAAATGATCCCTTTTTCTGTCTTTTGTTGGGTCCCTTAATGACTGGGAATGAACACGAAATGTTGACCATGTTTTGGAAACTGAAGCCTCTGGTATTCCATGGTTCTAAGAGTGAAGACGCTTATGAGTTCATCTAATATTGATATGAGAAGCTGCATAAGTTGGGTATTGACCATCAGCATGGAGTATAGTTTGTGATTTTTCAGCTTCAAGGTGACGCTAAGTAGTGGTGGAGAGCTTATGTGGAATGCAGATCTTCAGCTTTACCCCCACTCACTTGGACCCAGTTTCTTGCTCTATTCTTGGAGAAATATGTGCCCCGAACAAGAAAGATCGCAAGAAGGATGAATTCATGGCTTTAGAGTAGGGTGGTATTTCTGTAGCTACTTATGAGGCTAAGTTCCATGCTTTGTCTAGATATGCTACGCAATTGGTGAATACTAAGGAAGAGAGGATCTGTCATTCGTCAAGGGATTGAACTCTGAGTTACAGGTAATATTTATGCACATAACTTCTGCAGGGAAAAGTTTTAATGCGGTAACGGATTTTGTGAAGAAAATGGAAGGAGTGCGACGCTATGGGCAGGCTAAGGCGTTGGCTAAGAAAGCTAAGAGCATAGGTAACTTTAAGGGTTCCTACTCCAGAGTTTCAGGGAGTCCGACACTTGCAGCCCGGCCAATTCAGTCCGTTATGCCCGCTTCTATAGGTAATTACTCGGGAACTCCACCACAGAATTTGATACATGATAGCCAGGGAGCCACACCTTCTGCGGGCGGCAGGCCATCTTTTGATCGCAGTTGTTATAATTATAGAGAACTTGGGCATATGAGGAGAGATTGTTCCTTACCCACGCATGTTTGACCCCATGCAACAGCAGACCAGAGCAGTAGTACCGGTGGGAAATGGTAATAATGGTGGAGGACGTCCACAAGGTGGCAGAGGAGGAAACTAGTGAGGCCAAGAAGGTCAACGAAATGGTAACGCGGGCAGAGGTATGGCGCAGCCAGGCAGAGAAGTTGCTCGTCAAGATGACAGGGTTCAGTGTTACGCCTTTCCAAGCAAGAGCGAGGCAGAGTCTTGTGATTCAGTGATCACATGTACCATTCTTGTTTGTAACCGGATGGCTAATGTGTTATTTGATTCGGGTTCTACATATTTGTATGTGTTCGTTCAGTTTGCCTTGGGATTTTTTATGATCTGTGATATAGTTGATACCCCTATCCGTGTTTCTACCCCAATTGCAGAGTCAGTCATAGTCACCCATGTGTATCGAGCTTGCCCTATTTTGTTTATGAGTTTTCAGACTTAGGCTGATTTGGTTATTTTGGATATGACTTATTTTGATATAATCTTAAGCATAACTTGGTTGTCCCCTCATTATACTGTGTTAAATTGTAATACAAATTTTGTGACTCTAGAGATCCCCGATAGGGAAAATTTAGAGTGGGAAGGGTTTACAAACCTAAGCAAGCTAAGGCTATATCCGTTAGTTGGGCTAAGAAACTGGTGGGGCAGGGATGTTTGGCGTATTTGGCTCATATTCGGGATGTTGAGGATGAGTCTCTCTCTATTGAGTCTATTCATATGGTGTTGGAATTTAGAGAAATGTTCCCTACTGATTTGCCTTGTATGCCATTGGATAGAGATATAGATTTCTGCATCGATTTGGAACCTGGTACCTGCCCTATCTCCATCCCTCCCTATGGCATGGCTCCGACGGAGTTAAGATAGCATAAGGCTCAAATTCAGGAATTTATTGATAAAGGTTTCATTCATCCTAGTGCTTCCCCATGGGGTGCCCCTATCTTATTTGTTAAGAAAAAGGATAGTAGTATGAGGATGTGCATAGACTACCGGCAATTGAATAGAGTCACCATTAGAAACAAGTACCCATTGCCTTGAATAAATGTTCTTGTTGGCCAGTTGCAAGGCGTGACAGTGTTCTCTAAGATTGATCTAAGGTCTGGTTACCATCAGTTAAAGATTAGGCTTAAGGACGTACCCAAGACGGCATTTAGAACCCGCTATAGGGATTATGAGTTTCTAGTTATGTCGTTTGGGTTGATAAATGCGCCTGCAACTTTCATGAGTTTGATGAATGGTGTGTTCAAACCATTTCTTGATTCGTTTGTGATAGTATTTAGTGAGGAAGAGCATGCTGACAATCTTTGTATTGTTCTAGGTGTTCTTGGGAAACAAAAGTTGTATGCAAAGTTTTCTAAGTGTGAATTTTGGTTGACTTCGGTTGCCTTTTTGGGGCATGTAGTTTCAAGGGAAGGGGTAATCGTACATCCCTAAAATATTGAAGCGGTTTAGAGTTGGGTTCGGCCTAGCTCTGTGATTGAAGTTAGGAGTTTTGTGGGGCTCGGTAGCTAGTATCGTCGATTTGTGAAGATCTTTGCTTCTATTTCCACGCATCTAACAAGGTTGACCAACAAGGAGGTGTCGTTAAAATAGACCGAAAATTGTGATGAGACCTTTCAAAAGCTCAAGACTCTTTTGACCACAACACCTATTCTAGCACTACCGGTGGAAGGTGAAGATTTTATTGTTTATTGTGAAGCTTCCCATTCGGGTTTGGGTGTTGTGTTAATGCAGGATAAGAATGTTATAGCTTATGCATCGCGGCAGTTGAAGGTTCATGAGAGGAATTACCCAACACATTATTTAGAGTTAGCAGCGGTAGTCTTTGCTCTTAAGATTTGGCAGCATTACCTCTATGGTGTCAATTGCGAGGTGTTCACTAATAATCATAGTCTACAACATTTATTCACTGAAAAGGATCTAAATCTGAGACAGTGAAGGTAGATAGAATTACTCAAGAATTGTGATGGAACCATCTAGTATCATCCGGATAAGGCTAACATGTTGGCAAACACATTAAGCCGGAAGGCGGTGAGTATGGGCGGTCCAGCTTGCTTAGGTGTGACCAAGCAACCATTGGCTAAAGAAATTCAACATTTGGAGTCTAAGTTCATGCAGTTGGGAATCTCATAAAAAGGTGGGGTATTAGCTAGCATTGAGGTAAGGGCCACCTTCCTTGAAGAGATCAAGGCCAAACAGTTTGAGGATGAGAATTTGAATGAGCTTAGGAAGAAGACAGTGTTTGGTAAGGCACAAGATATGGTTCTTGATGCAGAGGGTGTGCTCAGTTTTAAAGAAAGGATTTGTGTTCCTAGAGTAGGCTACTTGATTCAGAATTTATTGACAAAATCCCATGGTTCGCGATAATCTATTCATCCTGGTGTGACCAAGATGTACCGAGATTTGAAGCGACTTTATTGGTGTCCTGACATGAATAAAGACATAGCGGAGTTTGTGGCTAAGAATAAAAAATGCCTACAAGTAAAATATGAACATTAGAGGCCGGCATGTTTGGTCCAGAGAATGCCAATTCTGGAATGGAAGTGGAAAATGATAGCTATAGATTTTGTGGTTGGTCTCCCCAAGACCTTGGGGACATTTGATTCTATTTGGGTAGTGGTTGACAAATTGACTAAGTCAGCCCACTTCATTCTGGTCGGAGTAGACTATAATACGCAGCAATTGGCTAAGGTGTATGTAAAAAAGATAGTAAGGCTAAAGAGGGAACCCCTTTCTATCATCTCAGGCCCTGGTACGCAGTTCACATCTATATTTTGGAGGAGATTACATGATGAATTGG
The DNA here is from genome assembly GCF_000226075.1 of Solanum tuberosum. Classification (NCBI taxonomy): domain Eukaryota; kingdom Viridiplantae; phylum Streptophyta; class Magnoliopsida; order Solanales; family Solanaceae; genus Solanum; species Solanum tuberosum. Next base: position 1,389,710 of record NW_006239011.1, on the reverse strand, counting down.
GCACATACCTCACTTTTGGTACAACTTTCCAGCCGCAGACGAACGGGTTGTCGGAGAGAACTATCCAAGTGTTAGAGGACATGTTGAGGGCATGTGTGATTGACTTTGGAGGACATTGGGATAAGTTCCTACTTTTGTGTGAGTTCTCCTATAATAACAGTTACCACTCTAGCAATGATATGGCACCATTTGAAGCACTGTGTGGGAAGGGATGTAGATCACCCATAGGATGGTTTAACGCTTGAGATGTGAAACCTTTGGGGGTTGATTTAGTGAAGGATGCTCAGGATAAATGGAGGAGTATTCAAGCTAAGCTTGTAGAAGCCCAGAGTAGATAGAAAAAGGATGCAAACCATAAGGTAACAGACATGGCATTTCAGACTAGTGAGAAAGTTCTTAGGTGTCACCCATGAAAGGGGTGATGAGATTTGGCAAGAAGGGAAAGCTTAGTCCTCGATACATTGGACCATTTGAAATTCTTGACTATGTAGGACCAGTAGCATATAGATTGGCTTTACCTCCTAACCTATCGGGAGATCATCTGGTATTTCATGTGTCCATGTTGAAGATATATCATAGTGATGGGGATTACATCATAAAGTGGGACTCAGTATTGTTAGACAAAGACCTTCAATATGAGGAGGAACCAGTTGCAATTCTTGATCGTGATGTCCAGAAGATGAGGAACAAAGAGATTAAGTCCGTGAAAGTTCAATGGAAGCATCATCCAGTTGAGGAAGCTACTTTAGAAACCGAGAAGGACATGTGAGACAAGTATTCCCAGTTGTTCGACAACTCAGGTACTACTCTACCCTTACTTTAGTCGTTATTCCCAGTTTGTCACTCGGGGATGAGTGATGGGTAAATTGGTATCTATTGTAACGACCTGTTCACGTCATTATAAAAAAGCCAATAGGGAATGAATTTGGGTTAGAAAAACTTTTTGTAGTGACTTGGGATTTCCTATCCTAGTCCAGATTTGGACGGACTCGGAGTAATGCGAGTCTGGGGAAATCAGGTAATGAATGAGAGATTCAATAATGAATTTTCTTGCATGAATAGATAGCTAAGATGTTAAGGAACCCGTACGACTATACAGAATCGGATTCCGAAACTGATCTTAGCAAGAACGGGTAGTTTCTGAGTGTCATGGGTTAAAGGTGTGTTGTGAAATAGGTGTTTGATACTTAACTTTCAACTCTCTACTTCTGTGTAAACCGCCAGGGCGAGAATTATCCTGCCAGGGCAGGGCCACTGTGGCGGGGTGAGGGCCGCCATAGCGGACCAGTAGCGACTTAAGTCGGAAATAAACCCCATTATTCTGCAAATTTTGTTCTTAAGAGCTAAGAAACGACCCCAGGCGATTTCTTGACAGTTTTCCACTACTTTTTGTGCAGAAGGTAAGGTTCTTAATCCACTAATCCATTTTTTGATCTGTAGAACTTAGATTCTTGGTTATTAATTATTGGGGAAGTGTTTTTGGACTGAATTGGGTGGTGGGAAAAGGCCCTAGCTGCACCTTAGGATCATGGGTTTGTTGTTGGGTTATTGGGTTTGTTATAATCCGGGTAAATTAGACCCTAAGTAATGATCCTTGCGTTATATTACTTGTTTGTATACCTAAAACAGGAGGAAAGAATTCCGAAAGGGAAGAATGGAGTTTCTTAAGAGGATTCAAGCTTGGTTGCGAGGTAGGTGATTGTTCGATTTCTTGTTTTTGTGATGTGTGTTAGCAATTGTTTTAATGTAATGCATGTATGTATGCAAATGTTGCACTATTGATCCCACCTAATGCAAATGAGTGTGAATGAATGATTGTATGCCCTGAATTATTACTTGATTATATTATAATGAGAATGTACATTGTGATTGTGATTGTGGCTTGTTGAATGGATCGGATGTTAAGTTCCAACAAAGTAACTGGGATCGGATGTCACGTACGGACATGCATATTGGAATGGATGTCACATTCCGACACACTAATTTGGATCAGGTGTCGCGATCCGACACAATAACAGTTAGGTATGGGTACCGAAAATGGAACCTAGTAGGCAATGACCGACTGAGCTCAAAAGATAACACAAGCATAAACTATAAGTAATAAGGAAAGCATGACACAAGTAACTAAACATGAGACACTAAAGTAGACCGGAAATAAAGGATAGAAATAGGAAACAAGGGGTTAGAAGTTGAGTCAAGAATGTAGTTGGATCGCAAGCCAACAACCTAATTGCAGGAAACTAAGATATAAAGTAACCTACCAATTGTGAGGAGGACCCAAAACTACAATTCTAAAGTCAAAATCTATTACGTAATAATAAAATAATAGTCGATAATAGAATATAGTAAAACAATAACCTAATCGGATCCCATAAGACAGGAAGGTACAAACTATAAACATAACCGAACTGGCCCTCATAAATGAGAAGATACTAAAAACAAACAAGTATACTGGTGATAGGAAATGCATATGATTGCATGGTGAGCATTAGAACCATCAGTAATCATCAAAACCTCTAACAAGAGGTAACGACCTTGAACCACAAAGCATCAACCTCATATTGGGAATAATGGCCTTGAATTGCCAACATAATCCTCGGGCTGCAGATAATGGCCTCGAACTGTGAGCATCGACCTCAAACAATAAGTAACAACCTCATGAGTAACCAATAATGGGGACACCTAATCAGCCAGTAAACTCCCATGAGTGTGCAAGGCCAAAAGCATGCAAGAAATGGTGTCAATGTGTCAGGTAGACAAGTGAAAACTAAGAACATCCCAGGTACCTCTAATATCTAAAGTTTGAATGGAGCACGTCCTGACGCCATGTAAACTCAAAATTCAGTAAGTCATGTGATACATGTGGTACACTCTCGTGAAAATAAGTTTAGAATAAAATCGAGTAGATAGTATCTCATCATAAACGATAAATATTCCAATTCATGGGCTGAGATTGTAGCACAAAATCCATGAGAATGAGCAAGCAATGCAATGTATGCCATCACTAGTATTCAAACAAGGAACTCAAAATAAAATAATTATATAGGGAATGAAACCACACTACCGAAGCAAAAAGTACTAAACCTGGGATCGAACTAGTCCTCGCACACATCCTAAGTCCCAACAATATTATCATAAGCTTAATAAGCCTACAACATACCCACTGCTAATCAACAACCAAAGGGATCAAGAAGAGATTTCAAATAAATAAAGGTGGAGCAAACTCAAGGGATAACGCCCTACCCCAATCACACTAACTCCAGTCCCAGACTGAGCACAACTATAACTAACCTAAGGCTACGCCGAGCCACCAAGGTCACAATTATTAATGCAAAAAAATTGACGCAAAATAAGCTCTAAAGGAAATAAAATCACAAATACGAGGCGATAAAATACAACCTAAAACATGTAATATCTTGTCTAGTCTAAGTGTCACACCTAGAGCCTACACCCTGGGTAGGACTGGCACTCGAGAAGTATTGTTTGCCCCAAGCGAATCCTTGGCCTGGCTTACTACTCAGCGGAAGACTTACTCAACATTAAGCATACTCAAAAGAAAACTTTATAACTCAAAATTACAGTGTATAAATGGAAATATTCACTGGCTATAAAGGCAAATCAAGTCTTAACATAAGAAATAACAATGTAAAGACAACTGAACTACTAACTGTCTATGAAGCCTCTAAAACAAGAGGGATGTTGGGACAAGACCCCTGATCATCCTAAAAACTAAAATACTAAATCCAATGATAAAAAGGGGTCCTCCAGATAGCAGGAGGCTCACCAACTGATTTTGAGTGCTCAACTGGATCAACGAGGCTCTAGATGTTGATCCTGGTTACCTGTGTCTGCATGATAAAATGTTGCAGTCAAAATGGCATCAGTACATTGAATGTACGAGTATGCGAGGGAAAAACTTACATGACAGAAGCTTGAAAAATATCTGAAAAAAACACTTACCTTGGCTTTACTAAACTCATGATTTACTCAACTCAAATGCAAAGTAAAACAACAGTAATGGTGCAGTTAATACAAAACATTTAAAACAGTAGATAGCAACTCAATTTATTAAAGAAATGCAATAAAAAATCAGTCTATATATAAAGTAATGTAATACTGTGGGAGTTTCTCTAACTGACAACCATCACTATGAGCCTAAGTGATGATACATCGTCTTGCCCATGCTGCCAAAACTTTCCTATATGTTACCGTCATATAGAACGCCTCAACTAAGTGTATCCACTAGTCTATGCTAAAAAGCACTAAGGATTCATCTAAAAAGTATGATCCTTTCTACCCATGACGGCTACATGCTTTATTAAGACTTGAGATATTATGAACTCGCATCCCCTTATTGGTGCTTAATACTACTCCAAAATATACTCAGCTCATATGTTTTTAAAAAATAGAACTTTTTCTCTGGTTTGAGATAATTACTCAAAAACTAGCTCAAAGGCTCTCTTGGAAATCGGTGTTTCCTTTCTTTTTTAAATGTGAAAACATTTACTCTTTTGGGAATACATAGTCCCGGTATACTCTTTTGAAGAAAAGAACTTTGATCTTTACTTTTTACTCTTTACTCAACTCAAAATTCAAGTCTTAAAACAAAGTTAAAATGTTTGCAAAAGTCTTTTGAAAGGACTCTAAGATTCTCTAGACTTGGCTCTTAACTTTCCTTGAATTTGAATTTATGGATTCAACGATTGTGATTTTTGATAGGAAGGATCTCAGGTTGTATAAGAGTGTTTTTAGATAGTTAAACATGAGAAACGATCAAGAAATCACTATTTGGAAACTAGTCCGCGACACGGAGATACATTTAAATATTTGGTTGCGAAATTTATTTTGAGACAGAATGTGCTGTGACCGCTCAGTGACGTGAATAAAAAGTTTCCATCCTGAAGAACAAGTCCCTGACGCAGACCTGATGCCCAGATTCACCCAACTTTTTCCTTCTTCATTTTCCATCCCTAATTCACCTAAACACGGATCTTTTTCCCAAATTCTCTTTAGATTCAGATACCCAATAAATGTACCTAAGAACCGAACTCAAAACAACTCTATAATTTGACACAATAATCTGAAAACTCCTCAATCTCAGCCCAATTCAAAAACGAAAACAAATTCATGAACACATATCAAGAACATCAACCTTTCAACCTTTTTAGGACAAATTCACGCTGAAATAAACATGTTTGGAACATGGGTGAATGAACCCAACGTTATGACAGTCTCACATACCTCGTAGGATTGAATCCTTGGCAAAATCCACAACCAAAATCGCACGATCGTAACGAATCTTGAACTTTCTTCTCCTTTCTCCTCTTCTCTCTTTTCTCCAAGACCAAGCGTAAATTTCCAATTGTCTAAACTGATATAATTCTGATTATACCCCAATTAAACTCCTAAAAACGAAATAAAATAATTGAGTAAGGAAAAGACAAAACTACCCTTCCAAAATCCGGTTTTGACTTTCCATATTTAGACAGCCCAACTTCCAATAGGCATATCTCAGTCATACGAACTCTAAATTGAGAAAACTTTACGGCGTTGGAAAGATAATCCGAAGATATTTCCTACGGTATCTTGTAGCACACCTAAATCATCCTGAGATAGGGAGTTATGATCGTTTGAAGTTGACCCAAAACCCAAACTTAACATAACTTAACCAATTTTTGAGATGTTTCATTCTTTCCAAAAATGAATCTTTCTAATTCTAGCTCTTTCTAGTTCTTTCAAATAACGAGGTGGTACAATATCTCCCCCTTGGTAACATTCATCCTCGAATGAGATTACTCTTATTAGGCTAAGGGTGTAACATTTAACGTTCAGCTCAAACACCCAACAAGCAAAACTAACACATCAAGCATATGAATTAAAGAGTACTAAGAAGAGAATTAGTACCTTCGTATGAAATTTCTCCTTCTCCGGACTCAAAGTGATGTGGCTATCTCTTCTTCATTCCTCCTTAGCTTCCCAAGTAGCTTCCTCAACAAACTTGTTTCTCGAAAGAACTTTGACTGATGCTACTTCCTTGGTTCTCTACTTGCGAACCTGTCGGTCTAGAATCTGAACAGGGATCTCATCATAAGACAAACTATCCTTGATACCAATATCTTCAGTAGGTATGATGAGTGTAGGATCACCCATGCACTTCTTCAACATGGAGATGTGAAATACCGGACAAACCACTACACTGCCAAACCTCTTTGATATTCTGTAAGGGCGAATATACCCGGGACTAAGCTTCCCTTTCTTACCAAATCTCATAACACCCTTCATGGTTGAAACCTTCAAGTATACCCAATCATCTACTTCAAACTCTAACTCCCTTCTCCTAACATATGTTTAGGATTTATGACGACTCTGCGTTGTTTTCAACTTCTCTTGAATGACTTTCACTTTCTCCATAGCTTGATGAACTATGTCTGGTCCTATCAACCCAGCTTCACTCAATTCAAACCATCCAATAAGATATCTGCATTTTCTCCCATAAAGAGCTTCATAAGAAACCATCTTGATGCTAGAGTGGTAGTTATTGTTTTAAGAAAACTAAATAAGAGGTACGTGATCATCCCAATTACCTTTGAAATCAATCACACAAACCCTCAACATATCCTCTATAGTTTGAATATTGTACTCTAATTGACCATTTGTCTAAGGATGAAAGGCAGTACTGAAGTTTACTTTTGAACCCACGGCTTTCTGAAAAGATTTCAAGAACTGGGCAGTAAATTGCGCACCCCTAGCTGAAATAATCGAAACTGATACCCCATGAAGTCTAAGTACCTCTTGAATATACAACTTAGCATAATCTTCTACCAAATGGGTAGTCTTTACCGGCAAAAAGTAGGCTGATTTCGTCATTCTATCGACAATCACCCATATAGAATCATGCTGCTTGCAAGACCTTGGCAAACCTGTGATGAAGTCAATATTGATCATCTCCCACTTCNNNTCTATATTCTGCGCCAAACCACCGGGCCTTTGGTGCTCTACTTTAACTTGTTGACAATTTGGACACTTAGCAACAAACTTTGTAATGCCCTTCTTCATACTACTCCCCCAATAAACTTCTCTCAAATCACTATACATATTTGTGGAACCCAGATGGATAGAATATCTGGAGCTATGAGCTTCCTCCATGATCCTCTCTTGTAGTTCATGCACCCTTGGTACACAAAATCTACCTTGACACTTCAACACACCATCTCCCCCTTGTTCAAAAGTCATTACCTTTTGCTTATGAACATTTTCCTTCAATTCAAGAAAAATAGGATCTTGGTCTTGTTTCTCCTTACCTTCAGACACTAATGATGATTCAGCCCCATTTATCACAACTAGTCCTCCCTCTGTGGAATCCATTAGTCAAACTCCCGAGCGTGCAAGTTTGTACACATCTCTTGCTAGCTCTTTCTTATCTTCTTCAAAATAGGCGGTACTACCCATAGACAACCTACTTAAGGCAACAGCAACAACATTAGCCTTACATGGGTGGTAAATAATACTCATATCGTAATCCTTGAGTAATTCTAACCACCTCATTTGTCTGAGATTAAACCCTTTCTAAGTAAACACATACTAAAGACTCTTGTGATCGGTGAACACATCCACATGAACACTATAAAGATAATGGCGCCATATTTTCAAAGAAAATACTACGGCAGCAAACTCTAGATCATGGGTTGGGAAGTTCTTCTCATGAACTTTCAACTGTCTGGAGGCATAAGCTATTGATTGAATAACGCTATCAAAGACAATTCATCCAATCCTAAGCGACAACGATCCTTAGTCAGTATGTAACCAAACTAAATGAGTTGGGGTAGAATCCCACAGGGAGTGCTATGTGTTTAAGATTTAATAGCAATGTACGTGTAAGAACCTGTACTTTTTCTCTAATCGTGCCTAATATATGTGGCGTAGTATGTCATGGTTATATGAGGTGTATATGACTTTGTATCATACATTCGAGATTAAGATTGAAAGTAGGTGGAAATATCAAGGAACTAAACTAATGTATTAGGTCAAAGGGACCCCTCAAACAAAGTTTATGATAAAAGAAATGGCTCGGGTAGAACTTCACCCGTTTTAAAGGTTTAACTTGTCCCATTCCTTGTGGATAAGCCTATGAGTGTAAAACATGCTAATAATAGTGTGTTATGAGGTATTATAATAGCACATGGGTTGTATGTTAATTTTGGAATCCAAGAAAATTAGGGAAACTAAAGTCGGCAAAAGTTATCGAAGTTTCTCTACTAATATTTTCTTAACTTTGGGTCAAATGTCTTGGATGTTTTATCCAAATATATAAAGAGTTAGAAGTCCTATCACACATTAAATCGAAGGCCTATGAGTCTAGTTTGCAACGCACAAAACCCCATATCCAACCGAAATCGCAGTAAAAAGTTATCAGGGTTTTACTATGGACTGCCGGGGCAGAATCCGGGTCGGATCCGGGTCGGGTAAAAAATGTGGTATGTCAGCTTACTCAACGTTTTAAGCCATGAGAACATTTCATTTTACTTCCAAACCATAAATAAAGCTTAATAGAGGGTTCCTATGGAGTACTTGCATGTCAGTTTTTGACGATTTCTACATGTGGCAATCATTTTCCCCTTCTATTAGCTGCATTTGGAGCAAGTTTTTGAAGATATAAATTTGTATTTATTGGTATTTAATCAAGGTTTACACTTGGTTAACTAAGGTAATCATCTCGGGACTCTTTTATGATTGTTTTTATGAAGTTCTACGGACATTTCGTCAAGTTGAGGCCATTTGGCAAATCTGCCGATTTAAGAACAATTATGAACTGTTTATAGGTGTGTACCAGCAGTGTATATATAGTTTTTACGAAGTTTAGGACGTAACGTAAGGAACAAATTTCGTGAAGAATCTACGGCCATTCGATCGTTCATTGAAAAGGTATGTTAAGGCGAAGCTACGTCCCTCAGCTTAGCACCACTCCTGGGAAATTCCTAAAACGCCGAATGTGATATTTTGCTATTCTCTTGCTAGAAAGACCTTCAGTGAAAGGCATTGGGATCTCAGCTGAATTATTTTCATGATTCTGTTATTTTGATATTTCACTCGTTCGGATAAATAGAGTGTTCGACATCTACATGTCATTTTATCAGTTTCATTAATTATATGTCCGCACGTATGAATTCGTATTCTTCCTTGGGTGATGTGAATTAAAATGTCACGTGAGACCCTTACTACTTGTGACCAACCCTCTTTCTCCACTAAGGTTTTTATTAAAAAAATCTTTAAAGTAGCTCGACCTTCAAAACTCTCAAATATAATTTAAATGTAAACTATTAGAACACTTGGTTTTTGAATTATTATTTTTTAAATTATCTAGGAACCAAGTTAGGAACTAAGTAAGTCACCTTAAACTTGTTATGAATATCAACAAGGTTAGTTTATCCTTCTAAAATTTGAGTTAACTTTTCAAGCTTATTTGGAAGAACATATCAAGTTCCATGAGATTGTTATATGTTATACGAAAGTTATTACGGGGTTATGAGAACAAGACTACAAACGGGCCAAGATTGGCAACATGATAACAGTAACTCATAGGTGTTATAAATCCATGACATGACATGCTATGCATTCTACTCCCGAGCTATAATTGGGAGGTATGGGGCCTATTGCCTATATTAATACATATGAGACACAAATGGCCACAAGTTAGCGAATATGATGTCGATTCGCTATCGTAAAGCACCACCATTGCTAGCATTTGGTTGGGTATGTCATGAATTTGCATCTATATATATATATATATGTATTCACGACATACGATTATACGAGCATACCATGCATATTTAAGTAGTAGGGGGCTAAATGTTAGCCATGGAGATTATTTGGGTTTCAGTTTCAGGTGGTATCTCTATTATCCTTTTACAGTAAATGTTTATGATTTTACTTTTTGCTTTACATACCAGTACATTTTTATTCGTACTGACGTCCCTTTGCCTGGGGATGCTGCTTTTTGTTTTGTGCGAGCGGGTACATGCGGGGCTCTAATCGACCCACCCGCTTAGATTCAGGTTTAGCTGTGAGTTGGTAAGCTCCATCTTATCCTGGGGATATCAGAGAATGTTTACTTTTGTTGTACAGTTTGGGTATAGTCGGGGCCTTGTCCCGACAGTGCTTATGTCACTCATAGAAGCTATTGTGGACACAATATTCTGGGTTTTCTTTTTGTATGTTTCAACCTTCAGCCAATAGTCTTGGCATGTATATATATATGTGTGTGTAAGTAGGTATGTTTTCGGTTGTGGCCTCGTCGGCTAGATAGTACATTTTTATTTTTTTTCGGTTTGTCTACCATTGTTAGTATGGTTATTCTCTTTCAGGTCATGCCCTCTGGGTCCAGGCTTCACTTTTAAGAAGTTGTGCTGCCCAATCATTTTGCCTCACAAGTTTGGTTTAGCTAGTATGTTTCAATGGGTAACTCGATGTATTAGGGTATCGAGTGCCAAATAACCCCATATTTTGGGGTGTGACAGTACAAATATGTTCAAGTCAATCATAGGAATAGACATATACGAATAAAAGCATAATTCAAATTAAAGGGTGACACAAGTGTCAAATAACATGGTTATTTTTATTGTAATTATCAACTACAATAGCAGCAAATAACACGAATTCACAAGTAATGAGACGGGTTCTTGGGATGTGATTGGATTATAGGCTAAGGTAGACAAATGGGTAATTGCAATTGTTATTAAATTGCTATAAATCAATGAATAAGCTAGACTTTAGTGGGGATAAACTTTCTCTCGAGCAATTTACCTCGAATCAAGTTGGTTTCTTCGAACAACAACAAGTAAGCAATTAAGAACAGCCTACGCTTTAGTCCATTCACTCTCTCGAGCTGAATGTGTGGAAAAGGGTTTACAATTCACTCTCTCGAGCTGAACCCATGACAACTACCCACAGATCATCAATTCAGTAATCTTGGTTTTAAAACCTTTCTCTCGAGCAAGCCAAAAATAGGAAGGTAGAGTTACATTTGCAACTACAACCCTTTAAATTAAATCATAATTACTGATTGAAATCACTTTCAAACATCATTTAAACTATCAATTAGCAATACCTATAAGCTTAATCAACTCATAATCACACCCCAAGAATTGGGGTTTTAGCTAGACATCATAAAAAGATAGAAATTGTTACCAAATTGTGTTTCCATCAACTGGGTAAGATTAATTTCGTCTTTACAAAGGTCCAAATTGAAGAATCTCAAAGACCCACTTCAAATTTCTCAAAAATGGAAAACTACAATTCTTCAAAGCTAAGGAAACGCTTGTCTCAAAACTCAGAGTTCTATCTCCAAAACTTATAAAAATTCTATATTATGAAAACTGATTCTAAAATGAATATTCAAAAATGTATTTATAGTAGCCAAAAATATGCTGCGAAGGACCATTCACCACAGTAAGTTCGGGATCGCCGATCAACTCGGCATCCGCCCTTTGGTTAGTTCCATTGCCTTTTTGCTTTGGCCTTCAGCGTCCTCAAGTTCTGTAACTTTAGGCGATCCAACACTGCATCGTGGAACCGTTCAACGACACACCGATTGCTCCTTTCTATCGCCGACTTGATTTTTTCCTTCAGGGCTTGGCACATTTGAAATTTAGGTGAGATAATAGCCATTCGGCGACTTGCCCAATGGATTAGGCAATCAACATTCCCTCTTTTGTTCGTTCATTCAGCTGCCTTGTTCCTTTTTGCACATTACTGTCCATGCTTCATTCCTTAATACATATACCTGAAAATCAAGGATTTTACATCAGTAAGGTGGGTTGTAAACCTTATTAGATACCATTGACTCTAGTATCTAATAAGTTTTACCTACTATTGGATTTGAACCAGAATGAATATTTTTCTCGAACGATCAGAACAAAATGGGTCAGGATCTCCTGCGGGAATGATTTGGAAGATCCAAAACCAAAAATAGTGGTATTTGCTAGCAACAACATAATGGAGGATGTCACCTGTCGGCCTGCTTCTATTTGTCGAGATCTATATCTATCCAAATAAAGCCCTAAATGAGTCCAAATCGTGGACTCATCAACACCCCCAACTTAAACTTTTGCTTGTCTTCAAGTAAAACTCAAGTTTAGTAGTTCAAAAAGGATGTCTCAAATAGTGCTGGACAAGACTCAATCATGAATGCACACAAAAAGACTAAACTTACTCATGCAAGGATCAATTGTGCACTCAAAGATTCAAGTTGTGACTTACCATTATCAAAGATTCTCAAGTTCACAATACTTGCTTCAAATGCAAGTTTAAGCTCAACAAATGTAATCAAACGTAAAGAATGATTTCATATTAACACACAATGGTTCAACAATTTATAGTTCCAGAATCAAATACAACACTCACACTCACAAAGATGAACACAATGCTATCACCCATAGGTTTGCCCTTATTTTCCAATCAACACTTGTTTCAACTCACTCAATATCAAAGAGGTCTTTTCATGGCTTGTAAAGGGGCTGAGTGTGAACAACACTTCCTTTCCTTTTCTTCATCATTTTCACTCATGCTCAAAAGTCACCCCATTATTCACTTTCCATGGACTGTTGGACACCCCATTTCTTTTTGCATTTTCACAACTTTTTCGTTGTTTTTCTTTTTCATTTTTTCTTCTTTTCTCTTCTTTTTTTTCTGTGGAGGGGTTCCATCTTTCTCAAAACCATGTGTCAAAGGGGACTTCTTTGCACTTCTTGATTTACCTTCTCTCTTCACCACACCCCCAACTTAGGCTTTTGGCCTAAATTGGCTAATCAAACAAACCACAAATCATGAGGATTATGGGTAATGGATAAAGAAAGGTCACAATTTGCATCAAGTTTCTTCCCAGAAAAAGGGTAAGGCTCAAAAGGTGTTCAAGCGAAGTTCACACACTCACAAGGTAGGCCACAAAATAGGTATGATGTCAAAATTGTTTCACTCTTTAAAGTTGCCTAAGATCATTTCAAGAGATTGAATCACTTAATCAAACGGACCAACAGGGAAAATCCTAGGTGTCATCACACATGGTTCACGGTAAGCTCATCACACACAAGGCATTGACACCAATGTCAAACAAGACTCCACACTCTCGCTAGTGTGCAATGTTCATCACAAGAGACTCAATTTGATAATTGGCTAGTCACAACCAGATGCAAAAAGTTCACATATTGTCTATACAACTTTATTAGGCCTCATCGTAGCCGCACATTCATTTTTGTTCGATTATAAGCACTATTCAAGTCATCAGTATTGATCAAGAACAATACTCAAATTTGCAAGAGAACAACCACATCTAAACACAAACAAGAGGTGGCACAATTTTTTTTGGAATGGTCCAAAAATCATTTACATTAAAAAAAAGAGCCATAATCTCAAACATCCACAAAACAGTGCCAAAACAAAATTAATAGCACAAAACCCAAATATATAAACAGAACAATCATCACAAAAGGTGGACCTCACCCCACCACAAAACAAAAGCTATTTGTCCTCAAATGCAAGAAAAATATTCAAAACTCAATAAAAATAAGACAGAGAGGGAGGTAAAGAGGGATCCTATCTAAACAGTTTCTCCATCTATCGGGGCATCAATGCCCGATGCATCACTATGAAATTGGGCATCAGTGCTCGGAGTCATATTAACAGTAGTAGGTCCACTAGGGTTAGCCAAGGGTGTATCTGCCAAAGATGCCTGCACAACTGCATCTACCATGGCCTCCTCAGTCTCCGTAAGGCCCTCATACGAAGCCTCTTTAACAACCTCAAACATCTCCTCATCCGTCTCCTCCTCAAATTCAGGAGAAAATGCCTCCTCAACTCTAACATCATCTCCGATGGTAGCCAGAGGCATATCTGGCTCAACTGGCACATTTGGGAACTCCACCGTCCCAAATATCATAGACATGTTGTGGACTTTAGCTAGTCCACATCTCTCCTCAGTGCAGCAATAGCAGCCTTTAAGTTGTCACCTCCTTAGTGGCCCCTTAGCCACGCTCACACACCACTACACTAGCTGCCAGGGCATCAATTGTAGCACTCAAGGGTGTCACAACATTAACGAGGGTTGTCTGAATCATGCCCGGAATGGAGGCCTCAAGTCTGGTGGCATGATGATCAGAAGAATGGGCTAGCTGCCTAATGAGTCCATGATTTGGACTCATTTAGGGTTTTATTTTAATAGATTTAGTGTCCTCAAATGCATATTTTGTGCCAATAACTGATGTAAATCCTTGAATTTCAAGTATTTGGATTGAAGAACAAAGCATGGACACTATTGAGCAAAAAGGAATAAGACAGCTGAAAGAACAATAAAAATAAGGTCTGAGGATCGCCTAACCTATTGGGCGAGTTGTCGAACGACCATGGTCTCGCCAAATGTTCCAGTGTGCCAAGCCCTGAAGGAGAAAATCAAGTCGGTGGTAGAAAGGAGCAGTCGGTGAGTCGCCGAACAGTTCTGCGATGCAGTACCATATCGCCCAAAGTTACAAAACTTGAAGATGTTGAAGGCCAAAGCAAAAAGGTGATGAAATTGACCAAATAGAGGATCGCCGAGGGGATCGGCGATCCCGACTTATTGAACCGAATGGTCCTTCGCAACACATGTTTTGGTGACTATAAATACATTTTTAAATTCTTAGTTTAGTACCTAACATTCAATAGTTTTCATTATTATTTAGCTTTCAAGTTTGAAAGCTTAGAATTTAGTTTAGAGACAATATTTCCTTAGCTTTGAAGATTTCCATTTCTGAGAAATTGGAAGAGGGTGTTGAAGATTCTTCATCTTAGACCTTTGTAAAGACAATATTAATCGTACCCAGTTGATGGAAACAAAATTTTCATCAACTGGGTAAAACACGATTTCTACCTTTTTATGATGTCTAGCTAACACCCCAATTCTTGGGATGTGATTATGTGATTATGGGTTGATTTAACTATTGGGTATTATTAATTGATAGTTTAATTGTTGTTTAAAAATGTTTTCATTTAGTAATTGTGGTTGAATTTAATGGGGTGTAGATGCAAATACAATCTTAACTTCGTGTTTTTGGCTTGCTCGAGAAAGTGGTTTTAAAACTAAAATTACTGAATCGATGGTCTATGGGTATTGGGTTGTTATGGGTTCAGCTCGAGAGAGTGAATCCTAAACCTTTTCCACACATTCAGCGAGAGAGAGTGAATGGACTAAAGCGAAGGTTGTGCTTAATTGCTGCTTATTGGTGTTCGAGAGAAACAAATTTGATTCAGGGTAAATTTTCTATAAAAAATTTATCCCCACTAAAGTCTAGCTTAGTCACTAATTTAGAGTTGTTTACTATTAATTGTAATTACCCGGTTGTCTACCTTAGCCCATAATCCAATCACATCCCAAGAATCCCGTCTCTATATTTGTTAATTTTGTATTTTATGTTGTTGTAGCTGATAGTTGAAACCAAATCCCCATGATATTTGACACTTGTGTCACCCCAAATTTGAACAATGCTTATATTAGTAAATGTTTTTAACTATGATTGACTTGAGTGATGAGTCCATGATTTGGACTCTTTTAGGGCTTTAATTTGATAGATTTAGTGTACTCAAATGCATATTTTGTCTCAATAACTGATGAAAATCTTTGAGTTTAAGGTATTTGGAGTTCGAGACAAAGCATGGACACTATTGTCCAGAAAGGAACAAGGAAGCTGAAAGGTTAAAGAAAAGACGGCCTGAGGATCGTCTAAACCATTAGGCAAGTCGCCGAATGGCTATGGTCTGACCTAATATTCCAGTGTGCCAAGCTCTGAATGAGAAAATCGAGTCGGCGGGATAAAGGAGCAGTTGGCGAGTCACCGAATGATTTTGCGATGCAGTACTTCATCGCCCAACGTTACATAACTTGAATTTGCTGAAGGCCAATGCAGAAAGGCGATGAACCAGACCAAAGGGTGGATCGCCGAGTTTCGCAGCACACCTTTTTGATAACTATAATTACTTGTTTGAATTTTTAGTTTAGGAGAGGAATCAGTATCGAATTTTAGAATATCAAATATTATTTTCAATTTTTAGACTTTAGATTTTCGGGAGACATTGTTCCTTAGCTTTGAAGATTTCCATTTCTAAGAAATTGGAAGTGGGTATTAAAGATTCTTCATCTTAGACATGTGTAAAGACAATATTCATCGTATCCACTTGCTGGAAACACTTTTCGGTATCAATTTCTATCCTTTACCATGTCTAGCTAAAATTCCAATTCATGGGGTGTGATTATGTGAATATGGGTTGAATTAACTACTGGGTATTGCTAATTGATAGTTAATTTGTTGTTTAAAGGTGATTCGTTCAGTAGTTGTGTTTGAATATAATGAGGTTGTAGTTGCAAATACAACTTTATCTTCGTATTTTTGACTTGCTCGAGAGAGAGGTTTTAAAACCAAAACTACTGAATCAATAGTCGGTGGTTATTGGGTTGTCATGGGTTCAGCTCGAGAGAGTCAATCCTAAACCCTCTCCCACATAATGGACTAAAGCGAAGGTTGTGCTCAATGGTTGCTTATCGGTGTTCGAGAGAAACCGATTTGATTCTGGGTAAATTGTTCAACAGAAAATTTACCCCCACTAAAGTCTAGCTTAGTTACTAATTTACAGCGATCTACTATCAATAGCATTCACCGGTTGTTTATTTTAGCCTATAATCCTATCACATCCAAAGAATCCCCGTCTCCATATTCGTATTTCTATAATATTTTCTGCTTCTAGTTGATAATTGACTACAAAACCCCCTCGATAATTGACACTTGTGTCACCCTTTTATTTGATATGTTTGTTTCCATATATGTCTTTAGCTATAATTGACTTGAGCATGTTTATGTTTTTCTCTTGATTCTTGATTACAAACCGCTCCCTTGGGACTCAACCCCAACTCACTAGTTGGGTTACATTACTATTGAACGACCGTGAACGCATAGTATTGAATGAACCACCCGGATACGTCAAATCAAAATGGTGCCACTGCCGGGGAGTTGTGTTAGTTGAGAATATTAGTCAAGATGAATTTTGTTCTTCTTTAGTTATGGTAATACTTACTTAACTCTTAGTTTTGTTTTGTGTGATTATGCTTTGAAATAGAGGAGGTGAGCATGTCGGGCAGTAATTATGAACAAATGGATTTTCCTCTAGTAGAAGTGATGATGTTCAGGGATCGCATTCTAACCTTCAAACAATTGGAAGATGAAAGGATTCACGAGTCGTGGATAAGGTTTAAAGCACTGCTGATTTAATGCCCAGCTCATGAAATACCCGATGTATTCCATCTCGAATGTTTTTACAGGAGTCTTAGTCCCGGGAATAAGGTCTTCGCTGATCAACTCATCCCGGGTGGTATTGCACAAAAGCGCTATGTGATAGCATCCCAACTGCTTGATCACATGGCTGAGACAAACCAAGAAGTTGAAAGGGATTTCATGTTAACCGCACTGGTAACTGAGCTGGACGATTTGGCCAACAAAATATCATAGATTGAAGTCCAGTGCAAAGCAAAAGAAGGATACATACCCCCTCAAGAGCAGAGAAGATCTGAGAACAATGACAGGAAATGTGTCGATGATACATTGTTAATCCTTCTCGAACAGATTAGTGAGCAAGATAGAGTGCTGGAAGAGATGAAGGAGAATATTGAAGTGCTAAATCAATTGATCGGTTCTCACACTAGATCTATCCAGCTAATTGAAACTCTCATGGGTCATGTATTGCCTCACCTCCTCCCAAATGAACAATTGGGGTTACCTAGTTGCACTAGGACCAACCCCAATAATGGATTTTGAGTAAGGACTTGTGTCGTGCCACGACGTTAACTAAGGTGCATCTTGGGAGGCAAACTAAGACCCTTTATGGTTTTATTTTTGCTTAAAGAAATAATGGTGTGTTGATTAAAGTGTGGAAAGTGTTTGAAAAGTGCAGGTTGGTGAGCTAAGGGTCCAGTAGACGAAACGTCGAAGAGGTCGGTGACCCTCGACCTAGACAGTCGTTAGACTCAACACAACTTGAAGGTAGAATCTGTAAAACTCAGCGAGCCCTGGAAATTAATGGTGATTCGCCGATCAAGTCGGCTATCTCGATCTTGTCCGTCGTTTGGATCCCCACATCAACAGAGGATCCTGTAAAACACGGCGAGGTAAGTGACCACTCAGTGTATAGACGAGTGGGTCGGCGATCACGACTAACGTCGCCGAATGGGCGAGAACTGGATGGTTTATTAAAGGGCTAAAGGTTTAAATTTCAAACTCTTTCATTTTTCATCTTTCCAAACTCGCACCTATTTAGTGTTTTCGATATTTACACTGTCTATAAGTATTTTAGTTGATCGATTGGTGCTTGGATTTGGATTACATTGCCGCCTAGCTTTTCAATCTTATTTTTATCGGCATTTAAGGTTGGTTTTCCGAATTCCACATTTATTTTTAGTCATTTGTACTGTTATGCAAGAAATATTATGTTGTTGATGTGTGCTGGGCCTCTCTGATATGACTGGAATGTTTGAATGCCTGTTTGTAATTCGATAATCTTGCCCGTAATATTTTCAATGTTAAATTCCCATTTTTTTGTGCTCTAAAATAAAGTAAATTTTGTGGGGTTGTGCTTGCATGTTATTTGGTTTGGTTGGGTGAAGTCTGAGTAGCCTGTATTTGTCCCAAACAATGTAATTTGCCTAATGATAGAGCGGGTGACTTTGTTTTTAAGGGCAGATGTCGTCAATTGGCCAAATTTGGCAAAACTAGGAGAAGTTTGAGTATCCCAGTGCAATGGGTGTTATGGGTCTTGTTTGAATTTCAATTGTCAATGGTTTGATTTTGTTTTCGGGGGTTGCGGGGTTGTATTTGAGATGTTGGGTTGAAAATAGGCACGTTCGGTCGTTAGGTGAGGTGGGTCGAGCTCGCCGAATGAATCATCGGTTAGCCTAATGTCCCCATCTCGCCTTTAATTTCATGTTTTATGCGTTGTTGTGTTCTGTAACTTTCGGCGAGAAGACTGAGGTCACCGCAGGAACTCGGCGACTTGCCAAAAGCCTTCTTGATCACCCTTTGTCTGCATCCTTGTACCTTTTTGCACTAGAACTTTTGGTGGGACGACCCTTGCCTACCGAATGATGTCGGCGATTCACTGAAAGGGCCTCCTATCGCCAAATTCTCATAGCTTTAAAGACTGATTTTCTGTGCTTTTGTTTGAATATTTCCTAAATTTGTCTTAATGCTTTGTAGGCATGGCTAGACCAAAATTTGCTGGGAAAATCATGCCACCCCAAAAGATAAGAGCAAGGAATTTAAAATTAAATGAAGGGAGGTCGAATCCTCCCAAGAAAGGCAAGCAAGAACCTTCACCTGGGAACAAAGGCAAGGGCAAGAGGCCAATTTCTAACAGGAAGACTACTCTCTGAGACCCCTCTATTCCTTTATGGGCCCGGGGACTTTATACAGTTATTTGGAAATTTTTGGCGGACACACCTGTAGCATCTCCTGGTGACTTTAGTGCTACTGTTCCTTTTGAAGGAACTCCGGGCACTGATGCCCAAATCCAGACTAATGCACCTGGAACTAATGCCTAGACAAACGGAGCGACTGCTTAGACAGGATGCCTTCTTTACCTCCCTCTCTATCTATCTTTATATTCACTTATGGATATTATATTTTCGTTTGTATTTGAGGTCAAATGTTTTTCTTAGTGGTGGGGTGAGGCTCACCTTTTGTGTGACATTCGTAATTCTTTTTTTGTTTATATATTTGGGCTTTGAGATAAAAATTGTGTTTTTACACTGCTTTTGTGGATGCTTGAGCTTCTGGCTCCTTGTTTTTAATTGTAATCGATTTTTGACCCTTCCGAAATTTTTTGCCACCTCTTGTATGTGTTGATTGTGGTTATTCTCTTGGAAATTTGAGTACTGGTTTTGATCAATACCGATGACTCAAATAGTGCTCATAATCAAAGAAAAATGAATGTGCGGCTACGACAAGGCAAATTGAAGTTTCATAGACAATATGTGAACTCTTGGCATCTTGTTGTGACTAGCCAAGTATCAAATTTAGTATCTTCTGATGAACATTACACACTAGTGAAAGTGTGAAGTCTTGTTTGACATTGATGTCAATGCCTTGTGTGATGAGCTTACCGTGAACCATGTATGATGACACCTAGAATTTTCCTCGTTGGTCTGGTTGACTAAGTGATGCAATTTCATGAGATGATCTCAGGAGACTTTAAAGAGTGTGAACCAATTTGACATTATACATCTTTTGTGGCATACCTTGTGAGTGTGTTAGCCTCTTTTGAGCACCCTTTGAGCCTAAACATTTTCTTGGAAGAAACTTGATAACATTGCTACCTTTTATTGATCCATTACCCATAATCCTCATGATCTGTGGTTTGTTTGAATAGCCAACTTAGGCCAAAATCCTAAGTAGGGGGGTGTGGTGATAAGAGAAGGCAAATCAAGAAAATGCAAAGAAGTCCTTTTTGCCCATGTTTTGAGAAAAAATGGAACCCTTCCATATAAAAAAAAGAGAAGAAAATATTGAAAAAAAAATGAAAGAAAAAGTTGTGGAATAAGGTTGTGGAAATACAAAGAAAATGGGGTTTCCAATGATCCATGGAAGATGAATAAGAGGTGACTTTTGAGCTTGAATGAAAATGATAAAGAGAAGGAAAGAAGGTGTAGTTCATATCACATTTCATGAGAATTTTAGGCTATAAGCGTAAATGACCATACATTTACACTCGGCCCCATTACAAGCCTTGAAAAGACCTTTTTGATCTTGAATGAGCTGAAGCAAAAATCGTTTGGAAAATAAGGGCAAACCTATGGGTGAAATCATGCATTGTGTTTATTTTTGTGAGTGTGAGTGTTGATCTTGATTCTGGAACTTTAAATGATTGAACCATTGAGTGAATATGGAATCATTCTTTGTGTGAGGGCATTTGAATACCTTTGTTGAGCTTGAACTTGCATTTGAAGCAAGTATAGTAAGCTTGAGATTCTTTGGTAATGGTGAGTCACAGCTTGAGTCTTTGAGTGTGCAATTGATCCTTGCACGAGTAACTTGAGTCTTTTTATGTGCATTTATGATGGAGTCTTGTGTAGCACTGTTTGAGACATCTTTTTTGAACTGCTGAACTTGAGTTTTACTTGAGGACAAGCAAAAGTTTAAGTTGGGGGTGTTGATGAGTCCACGATTTGGACTCTTTTAGGGATTTATTCTGATAGATTTAGTGTCCTCAAATGCATATTTTGTCTGAATAACTAATTAAAATCCTTGATTTTTAGGTATTTGGAGTTAGAGACAAAGCATAGACACTATTGGGCAGAAAGGAATAAGGCAGCTGAAAGGATGAAGAAAAGACTGCCTGAGGATCGCCTAAACAATTAGGTGAGACGCCGAATGGCTATGGTCTAACCTAATGTTCTAGGGTGCTAAGTTCTGAAGGAGAAAATTGAGTCAGCGGGATAAAGGAGCAATCGGTGAGTCACCGAACGATTCCGCGATGCAGTATTCCATCGCCCAACGTTACAGAACTTAAATTTGCTGAAGGCCAATGCAGAAAGGCGATGAACTAGACCAAAGGGCGGATCGCCGACTCGGGTCCCTAGATATGCAATAAGGATATGTAAGTGATTCCTACATCCCTTACTGATATCCGGAGGATCGAGGCAAAATATTTGAAGGATAAGGCGGAGAAGAAGAAGAAGGCAGCCCCGGTGGACTCTTCCCCGGTTGTGGACACAGACTCACTACCTACAGAGGCAGTTTTGCCTACTCCAGCCCCTTGGCCTTCAGGTACTTCTTGTGTTGTACCATCTGACATCCCTAGTTCTTCTGTTTCTACACTGCCTCCTAGACCTGTTGTTGCTGCTGTCACTCGGACCCCGCTCACTCAGGCTTCATTATTCTGGATGGGGCAACTTGCCCATTCTGCCGATCGTTGGGCTGCCAGACTCAAGGCCTCCATTCTGGGCATGATTCAGACTGCCCTAGCTTATGTTGTGTCACCATTGAACGCTACCATTTACGTTGTTACAGCTAGGATAGCGGTGTGTGAGCGTGGCCAAGGGGCAACCGAGAAGGTGATTTCTTTGAAGGCCACTATTGTTGTGTTGAGGAGCGACGTGGATCAGCCTAAGGTTTATAAACTCCTCAACCTTACATTCCCTCTTCTCACGGGAAAAGTACCTACCAAGGAAAGCTTCCTTAAACAATTCCCAATCAATAGACCTTGCTCCTATAGGCCTATTCCTTTTCCATTGAGTGAACCAAATTTGGGTGACATCTTTCAATTGATAAGTGGCAAGTTCCGCTTTTTCAATAGAGGTCACTCCCATAGCATTGACTATCTTATACACTTCATCCAATAATTCTTGGGGATCCTCTCCCGCCTTAGAGCCAAGGAAAACCGAAAGATTTATCCTCACAAAGTCTCTCAACCTTGAGGCCATGGTAGTCTCATTAGCATTCACCCTAGGCCCCACATCTTAGTTAACTTGAGCCGTCATGGCTTGAACTAGAGTTAGAAAAACCGACCTAATCTCTTTATTGGTCATGGCTGGGGGATCCACCGGAACTTCATTTCCTTGATTGCCTAGAGGAATTTGGTCACCTTGAGGAACTTGGTCACCTTGAAGACCTTGGGAAGGAACTCCCTCATTCACAATCTCTTCTTCCATCCTTCTTGGGTTAGCCCTGGTATTCATATCCTATAAACACAAGAGAAGGATTAGGTAAAGGACACTTATAGAGCTAAACTCTACGGCACGACTTCAAGAATAAGAAAGAAGTGTAACTTTATAACGTCCTATAGCATCTCGCTCATATATGTGTTGCGACTCACACCGATGAACAAGACTCTACTAGAAGTGGTTTGTGAGACATCAATCCTAAAAACCATTTCCAAAATCTTATTCTCTGATACCAAGTTTGTCACGACCCGAGTCTAGACCTCGGATGCGACACGGTGTACTTGACCCCGTAGGGGTCTAATACAAGCCTCTTAGCATTCATACCGTAGGACTCACTATGACCCTTTCAAAGCCTACTCGTACAATGCATGGATGGCATCCCATACGACCACCCACACTTCATAGAACTCCTCATCATTCTATAATTGAAATCACATATATATCCTTCACATTATACATAGTAAGTAAATACCTCCACCTTTCAAGTGGATCAACATATCTAGCACAATTCTAATTCAACATGTAATTAGGTCACAACTTTCCCTTTCAAGGCCATGATCAAAAGTCACCTACACACCAAAAATTTACTACAATTAAGGCATGTATAATGATACAATTCAACAATCTAAATCAATTTAGGCATAATCCATCAACATTCATTTATGATCAACAAACCCACTTCATAAAGGAACAATTTAGGAATTGAGAAAAATCATGGGTTCATAGAGTATTTTCATCATAAACTATCAATTAAATGCTAATACATAATTTGTCAATAGAAAGCTTTTGAAAATGTTTTATGAAAGAATCCATGAGATTGAGTAAAACTTAGGGTTTTTGAGAAACTTGAAAACTTCTTTGAAATTGACTCTAGGATGAAATCTAACCCTAGATGAAGGATCCCCATATCTTTGCTAAGATTCCCCAAGAAATTTGAGGAAGAACCACCTTGGAATCATCAAACCCAAGCTTCATTGACTCCCTTCTTCTTCTCTAATAGAGGATTTCTAGTGAAAGAATTATTTGAGAGGAGGTGGGTTTTCTTTTAATTCTATTAGGAGAGACTTAATTGAAAGAATTCAAGTCTAAAAAGGTCTTGTAGTTGCTAGGAAAGGAATAAAATAATGAGGACTCAACTTTGGGAAAAAACTAAGGACCCTTAAAGTCTTAACTTAAAAATCCACCCCTTGCTCGAGTTACCTCGACCTTTTTCCCCTCTTGGCTCGCCAAGGGCACTAGGCGACTCGCCAAGTGCATCATTGGCTAGCCCAAATTTCCAGTGAGCTCATAAATTGGGTAGTCCACTAGGTGATCAAGAGGGGTCAATGGGCAACACGCCAAGCTGGTTGGCAAGCTAGGACTTAGCTCACCCTTTGGTTCAGCGCCTAGGCCAATGAGGCAGCTCACTAGGCGATCACAAGACCCCAAGGGCGACTCACCCAACCCTTTGGGCGATCAAGCACCCCCATCGCCAAACAACCCCTTTAAGAACAAGGTTTCTTTCACTCTAACTTGCTAGTCAAGGCCCTTGCTTGCACCCTAGGCTTCTACCTTGCTCCATTCAAGTTCTAAAACATCATAGACATCAACTTAAGGTTACACTAACCCACACAATGAGGCTGTAGTTCAACTTATCATTTTGCGAGTCGTTACAAGAAAGTTGAGTCTTTTTGTGTGCAGTCATGATTGAGTCTTGTGTAGCACAGTTTGAGACAACCTTTTTGAACTGCTGAACTTGAGTTTTACTCGAGGACAAGCAAAATTTTAAGTTGGGGGTGTTGATGAGTCCACAATTTGGAGTCATTTAGGGCTTTATTTAATAGATTTAGTGTCCTAAAATGCATATTTTGTGCCAATAACTTATGTAAATCCTTGAATTTCAGGTATATTTTAATAGATTTAGTGTCCTCAAATGCATATTTTGTGCCAATAACTGATGTAAATCCTTGAATTTCAGGTATTTGGATTGAGAAACAAAGCATGGATACTATTCAGGAAAAAGGAACAAGGCAGCTGAAAGAACGAAGAAAAGAAGGCCTGAGGATCGCCTAACCCATTGGGCGAGTCGCCAAACAGCCATGCTCTCGCCTAATGTTCCAGTGTGCCAAGCCCTGAAGGAGAAAATCAAGTGGCGATAGAAATAAGCAGTCGGCGAGTCGTCGAACAGTTCCACGATGCAGTGTCATATTGCCCAAAGTTACAAAACTTGAAGATGCTGAAGCCCAAAGCAAAATGAAGATGGAATTGACCAAAGGGCGGATCGCTAAGTGGATCGGGGATCCCGACTTATTGAGCCGAATGGTCCTTCGCAGCACATATTTTGGCGACTATAAATACATATTTAAATTCTTACTTTAGTAACTAACATTCAATAGTTTTCCTTATTATTCAGTTTTCAAGTTTGAGAGCTTAGAATTGAGTTTAGAGACAATATTTCCTTAGCTTTGAAGATTTGAAGATTTCCATTTCTGAGAAATTGGAAGTGGGTGTTGAAGATTCTTCATCTTAGACCTTTGTAAAGACAATATTAATCGTACTCAGTTGATGGAAACACAATATCCATCAACTAGGTAAAACACAATTTCTACCTTTTTATGATGTCTAGCTAAAACCCCAATTCTTGGGGTGTGATTATGTGATTATGGGTTGATTTAACTGTTGGGTATTGTTAATTGATAGTTTAATTATTGTTTAAAGGTGTTTTTGTTCAGTAATTGTGGTTGAATTTAATGAGTTGTAGTTGCAAATACAATCTTACTTAGTGTTTTTGTCTTGCTCGAGAGAGAGGTTCTACAACCAAAATTATTTAATCGATGGTCTGTGGGTATTGTGTTGTTATGGGTTCAGCTGGAGAGAGTGAATCCTAAACCTTTTTCCACACATTCAGCTCGAGAGAGTGAATGGAATAAAAGCGAAGGTTTGTTGCTTAATTGCTGCTTATTGGTGTTTCGAGAGAAACCAATTTTGATTCGGGGTAAATTGTTCGAGAGAAATTTGATCCCCACTAAAGTCTAGCTTAATCACTGATTTACAGTTGTTTACTATTAATTGCAATTACCCGGTTGTCTACCTTAGCCCATAATCCAATCACATCCAAAGAATCCCGTCTCGATATTTGTTAATTTCGTGTTATTTGTTGTTGTAGCTGATAGTTGAAACCAAATCCCCCTGATATTTGACACTTGTGTCACCCCAAATTTGTACAATGCTTTTATTTGTAAATGTTTTTAGCTATGATTGACTTGAGCATATTCTTACTTGCCTATTAATTCTCAATTACGAACCACTCCCTTAGGACCCGACCCCAACTCACTTAGTTGGGTTATATTACTACTTAATGATCATTGAGACTGAGTATTGGATGAAGTGTCCTTATACGTGAAATCACTACCCCATCTGTAGTAATGCAGCCGACTGAGTGTGGGCCGAGAGGCAGCAGAAACAACAGTACAAGATCTAGGGGGCAATCGGGTAGTAGAGGAACTGGGAGTATCAAAAGGAACAACACTAGATGTACCTGAAGTCCCAGGGACGAAATAGGGAAAGGTACCTCTACAGGTTGTGCATCTGTTTCCACAACCGGGGAAATATCTACCGGTGTTGCTTTCTTCTTCTCGTCCTCATCTTTCAAGTATTCTTTCTCAATCCTCCGGATGTCGGTAGAAGATGTAGAAATCACTTCCACATCCTTCTTCACATCTCTCGGAACCCATTCCAATCTGTATAGCTCGATGATCAACACTGGAAAGGGGAGAGAAGTCTAGCACTGTTTGGCCCTCATGGTCATCTCCTGCGCAATGATCATACCCAAATTTATGTGCTCTCGTGCAATGATCGAGCCAAGACAAGCCGACTTTGTGTGGCATAGGACAGACTCATTCTGGGATGGCATGATAGTGCTGATGATAAAACCAAACCAGTATCTCGCGGCTACATGCAGATCTTTCTTTTCTATCGGAGCCCCTTCCTCCAACCACCTCAAAGTACCATCACAAATAAGAGTGGCTAGAAAACTTTTCATCCGCTTCAAGGACTTAGTCTTTAACCTGTACTGGTGGGCATCAACAATGTTGTTGGTGCACTCCAATACCTCATTTATATTAGTACTGTCACACAACACTTTCTTGCCCCAGACAACCACATAATCAACCGGTTTGAATTTAGCAGGCAGCTTTTTCCTTTGCGATACCAAGGCTCCATAAGCGGTGTAGAACTCCCGGACCCAATTTGAAATATAAGGATATCGGGGTCGAGTGAACGACTGGAACTTGTGTGACTTTAGGCAACTCATAATTTATGGGTACCTGTCAATTACTCCATCAGTGGACAGCCATTTCTGTTATATGATTGTACGCAACCCCTCAGTTTTCAGTCTATTCATAGACTTGGGAGGAGGACCATGTACCGGTGGTGTTAGGACCACGGCCTGTGCTGGAGTGGGAGGAGTAGGGAGCTGGGATGTCCTGATCCTAGACGGATCATTTAGCTTCTTGGAACGCAGCTCTGCCTTCTGTGCTGCTACTAGCTCATCCTCAGGCTTAGAAATGGCAGTCTGATGCTCATAGTGCTCACCCTCACTCTCATAAGTGGTGAGGTGAGTAGCGTAGATACCATCACTTTCAGAGCAAGCTTGCGGTGATGCAGGTGCCTTCCCTTTGCCCTTTCCTTTCCTACCAGTTGTGGGAAGTTTGGTAGCCTTTGCCTTAGATGCAGCTGCATCCTCGTTGATCTTTATACTGGCCTTCTTGCGGGGTGGTTTGTCTCTACCAGCAACATTAGGTCTAGCCCTATCTGCAAACACATTGTAGAAACTTAGAAACAGTTCAAGCAAATGTGCAAAAAAATAATTGCAGACAGACTTGCCGAACTAGTTCGGCGAGTCACCGAATCACTTTGACGAGCCTGATTGGGCTAGCCGAAAGGATTGGCTCAAAAATGTCTCAGACATATGGCATGTCGGTGATGGGAAGGGCCAATCGGCGAATCACTACAGCTTTAGGAAAGCAAAGACTAGCCCGCCGAAAGTTACAGTGCATTTAAGGATTAGAGGCGCATACAAAGGTGATCAAGGAAGACCTTCGGCGAGTCGCAAAGTGCATTCGACGAACTCAGGCTTATCGCCGAAAGTTATAGAACCTTATTCAAGATTAAGCAAGAAATTAATGGTGAACAGTGGAACTTTGGCGAACCGCCGAGTAGTTCGGCGAGCTCGACCCAGCTCGCCAAACGACCCAACGTTCCTACTTTCAACCCCGACTTCTGTATTCCACCCCATAGCCCCCGAAACCAAAATCAAAACATGCACTATTTCAATTAAACTAAAACCCATTACACCCATGCCCCCGGGATACTCAGAATTCTCCCATTTTGGCAAAAATTGGCCATTTAATGACTTTTGCCCTTACAAATGACATCAACCGCTCCATCATTGGGAAAATTACGTCATTTGGCACAAATATGGGTTACTTAGTCTTTACCCGACTAGACCCAACAACATGCATGCACATCCCCAGAATTTAAATCAATTTTAAGACACAAAATCTCAGGAAATCATCATTATAGGCATGATATTCAAATTTACAGAGGCACACACATACACAATTATGATCAGAGAGACCCAACACACATCACTAAGACAAAATCAATTGCAAATGAGTCAAAATCGCTAAATAAAGATTTAGGGTTCAGAAAATCGACCTTAAATGCAGAATAAATACTTTGAAACGCTAGGCGGCAAAGTAATCCAACTCCGAACACAAATCGGACAACTAAAATGCGATAAAAATGCAAAAATATGGAATACAATAGTGCGGGTGTGAGTTCGGAAAGTTGAAAAGTGAGGGAATATGAAAGATTTTGAACTTATGGCCTTTAAAAACAGTCTAGTTCTCGCCCATTCGGCAACATTAGTATTGCTCGCCAACCAACTCAGCGACGCAACGAGTGGGCACTTACCTTGCCGAGTTTTACAGGACCTTCGGTAAACGTGGGGGTCCAACAGCGGACTAAGTTGCGATCGCCGACCTGTTCGGCAATTCGTTAATCAGCTCCTGGGCTCGCCGAGTTTTACAAACTCCAATTTTAAAATGTCTTGAGTCCAACGGCGGTCCAAGTCCATCTCGCCGACCTCTTCGGTGAGTCGCCGATTGGACTTCTAACTCGCCAACCTACACTTTTCAAACACATTCTAAACTTCAACCTGCAAAATCAACACACGATTATTTCTTAAAGAAAAATAAAGAAATAAACATTTGGGTTGCCTCCGAAGAAGCGCCTAAGTTAACGTCGTGGCGCGACGTAAGTCCCCACTTAAGTTCCATTAGTGGGTTTTGCCTCATATTCATAAGGTAACCCCTCTGAGACAAGACAACACTTGGTCCATTTGGGACTCTAATAGCTAAATGAACATGGAATGAGAGGTTGTCATCTAATTTAGCATCAAGACAATCTGTCTTATCTCCTCCAACACTTTGTCGTGCTCTTCGACTTTGTGTAGTATGAGTAAAAGGACCTTTTCAATTTGCCCACCTCTTGCTTCTTCATCTTTCGATGCTCGTGAGGTGGGATGTACCTGTCATTCCTTTTGGACACTACTTCCAGTTGCTTGACCTTTTTGGCCAAGATATCCAGCTGACCCAACAATGTGGCCAAGTGTTGGTCATTTTATGTCTCCTTGTTGGTCTTGGCCACACAATAAAGGAGTTCGGCTAATGTTTCATAGGATGTTCCAATCAAACAACCCGAAGAGAGTTGGTCAACCACTATTCTATTTTTTGGGCCAAGACCCCTGTAGAAGCATTCCAAAAGCATTCCAGAAGCATCTTATCTAGAATTCCATGAGTTGGGCATTGTTGTAATAGGTCCTTAAACTCATACATAGTCTCACCCTCCAATTGCTTGAAGGTTAGGATGTCATCCTTGAGACTCATCAATCCCAAGGAAGGGTGATCAATTTGGCCCCTGTTGCTACCAGATAAGCTTAATTTCTCTACTCAACAAGCAATAAGAAAACCAAAACTGAAAGTAAGTAGATTCAACTATAACTAACAAGAACAAAATTCAACTTAACCAAAGAATCATAACCAACACCACTCCTGGACAGCGGCGCCATTTTGATTGAATAACGCCATGAAAGACACTTCATCCATTTCTAAGCTAGACTTTAGTGGGAATAAACCTTCTCTCGAACAATTTACCCTGAATCAAGTTGGTTTCTCTCGAACACCAACAAGAAAGCAATTAAGAACAACCTACACTTTAGTCCATTCACTCTCTCGAGCTGAATGTGTGGAAAAGTGTTTAGGATTCAATCTCTCGAGTTGAACCCATGACAACCCAATACCCACAGACCATCAACTCAGTAATCTTGGTTTTAAAACCTCTCTCTCGAGCAAGCCAAAAACACGATGGTAGAATTGCATTTGCAACTATAACCTTTTTCAATTAAACCACAACTATTGATAAAAATCACTTCTAAACAGCATTTAAACTATCAATTAGCAATACCCATAAGCTAAATCAATCCATAATCACACCCCAAGAATTGGGGTTTTAGATAGACATCATAAAAAGATAGAAATCGTTACCAAATTGTGTTTCCATCAACTGGGTAAGATTAATTTCATCTTTACAAAGGTCCGAATTGAAAAATCTCAAAGACCAACTTCCAATTTATCAAAAATGAAAAACTTCAATTCTTCAAAGCTAAGGAAAAGTTTGTTTCAAAACTCAGAGTTCTATTCCAAAACCTGATAAAAATTCTATATTATGAAAACTGATTCTAAACTAAATATTCAAAAATATATTTATAGTCGCCAAAAATATGCTGCAAAGAACCATTCGACGCAGTAAGTCGAGATTGCCGATTAACTCGGCGATCCTCCCTTTAGTCAGTTCCATCGCCCTTTTGCTTTGACCTTCAGCTTCCTCAAGTTCTTTAACTTTGGGCGATCCAAAACTGCATCACGGAACCGTTCGATGACACGTCAACTGCTCCATTTTATCGCCGACTTGATTTTTGCCTTCAGGGCTTGGTACATTGGACATTTAGCCGAGATAATAGCTATTCGGCGACTCGCCCAATGGATTAGGCGATCAACATGCCTTCTTTTCTTCGTTCCTTCAGCTACCTTGATCCGTTTTGCCCTTTATTGTCCATGCTTCGTTCCTCAATCCATATACTTGAAAATCAAGGATTTTACATCAGTTGTTGACACAAAACAAGCATTTGAGGACACTAAATCTATCCAAATAAAGCCTTAAATGAGTCCAAATTGTGGACTCATCAACTATAACCTTGCCATTCTACGTAAACACACAACCCAAACCAACTCTAGACGCATCACAATAACAAACAACGCCTTGTGTGCCTTCTGGTAAGGTCAATACTGGGGCAGTAGTCAATCTCTTTTTAAATTCCTCAAAGATTTTCTCACAAGCTTCAGACCATTGAATTTTCACTGTTTTCTGAGTTAACTTGGTCAAAAGGGATGAAATAGATGAGAACCCATGTACGAACCTTCTATAATACCCAGCCAAACCTAAGAAATTCCTAATATCAGTTAGAGATGTGGGTCTAGGCCAATTCTGCACTGCCTCTATTTTCTGAATATCAACTTTAATTCCCTCTCTAGACATAATGTGGCCTAAGAATGCCACAGACTCAAGCCAAAACTCACATTTAGAGAACTTGGCATAGAACTCCCTATCCTTTAGAATTTGGAGAACTATTCTTAGATGAGTAGCATGATCTTCTTCGTTCCTCGAATAGATCAGTATGTCATCAATGAATACGATAACAAACATATTGAAATAAGGTTTGAATACTCTATTCATTAGGTCCATGAACACTGCAGGCGCATTGGTCAAACCAAAGGAAATAACTAGGAACTCATAATGACCATAACAGGTCTTGAATGTTGCCTTTGGAATATCACATTCCCTTACCCTCAACTGATGGTAGCCTGATCTGAGGTCTATCATAGAGAAACAAGTAGCACTCTGAATTTGATCGAAGAGATCATCAATTCTCGAAAGAAGGTACTTATTCTTGATGGTAACCTTGTTCAACTAGCAGTAATCCATACACATCATAAGGGAACCATCTTTCTTCCTCACAAATAAGACCGGAGCGCCCCAAGGTGAGACACTTGGTCGAATAAACTCTTATCAATGAGATCTTTCAACTATTCTTTTAGCCCTTTCAACTCTGCTGGAGCCATTCTGTATGGAGGAATAGATATAGGACGAGTATCTGGAAGAATATCTATACCGAAGTCTATCTCTCTCTCAAGAGGGACTCCAGGTAGATCATCAAGAAAGACTTTTGGAAACTCATTCACAACTGAAACTGACTCAATAGGAGGTGTCTCAACACTAGAGTCATTAACTCGGACTAAGTAATAGACACAACCCTTGGAAACTAAATTTCTCACCTTAACGAATGAAATGAAATGACCCTTAGGCACTATTGAACTGCTACTCCACTCTATAACTAGCTCATAAGGAATTTGGAACATAATAACTCGAATTCTACAATCAATGGAGGAATAACAGGCATGAAGCCAGTCCATACCTAGAATGAAATCGAAATCTACCATGTCTAACTCAACTAAATCAGCCATTGTGTCCTTGTGATTGATGGAAATGACACAATCACGATATACTTGATCAGCTAGAATAGACTCTCCAACAGGTGTAGAAACACAAAAGGGTTCACAAAGTTTCTCAGGAAGAACATCAAAATTATTTGCAAAATAAGGAGTCACAAAAGATAATCTTGCTCCTGGGTGCAAAGCATAAACATCAAGAGTAAAGACTTTGATCATACCAGTGACAACATCTAGAAAACTCTCTTGCTCTTGATGACTATTGATCGCCTAAAGGTGGTTTCCTCCTCTGCCAGTACCGGAAGTAGCTCCTCTAGGTGCAGCTCTAGCTGGTGGAGCAACTGATGAAAATTGGGCTTTATTTCCTTGATTCATATTACCATGTCGGTTCTTAGGAAACTCTTTCATGAAGTGACCCTCTTGTCCACACTAGAAACAACCTGTGGAGCTATCGCGACACTTACCTGCGTGGTTCCTACCACACTTAGCACATACAGGAGCCTAGTTACCTCATTGTGTCACACTACCTTGAGATTGGGCAGGTCCATCTCATAAGTGTTGGGAATTCTGATTATTGTACTCATATTTGTTTCTGGGTGCAGGTGCACTAGCAAATGATGGAGCAGGTCCCTTTTGCTTTTGTTGAAAGGACGAATGGTTCACATTACTTCTTTGATGCCTAGACTCACTCCTTGTCTTAGCCTTCTTCTTTCTAAACTCCTCCCTATCCCTCTGCTTATCTTCCTCAACCTATTGCACATAAACCATCAACATTGTTATATCCATGTCCTGAATTAGAATAGTTGCCTTGCCGTGTTTGCTTGACAGACGAGACAACCCAGCAACAAATAAACTCATCATATCAGCAACCATCTCCGGAGCATATCAAGATAGTTAAGTGAACTTCAGACTGTACTCATGAATGCTCAAATAATCCTACTTAAGAGTGAGAAACTCTCTTACCTTTTCTTCTCTTAGCTCACGCGGAAAGAAACGCCCCAAGAAGGCCTCTTTAAACAAAGCCCAGCTCACAATCGGTTACGTGCAAGCACGAGTTAGAAAGAAACTGTATAGAGATCAACTCTATCGCACTAAATGAGTATGAAAGAAGTGATATAGTTCCTAAGTGTAGCAGCCTCCTAATTATAGATGTGGCGCGTTTCACACCGATAACTAGGACTTTATAGACACGAGTTTATAGACTCCGTAGGACTGTTGAACTCTATGCTCTGATACCAAGTTTGTCACCCCCGAGCCTATACCTTGGGTGGGACTGGCACTCGAGAACCATTGTTGGCCCCAAGCGAACACTTGGAATGGCTTAATACTCAGCAGAAGACTTACTCAACATTAAACCAACTCAAAACACAACTTTATAACTCAAACTTAGAATGTATAGATGGAAACATTCACTGGCCATAAAGGCAACTCAAGTCTTAACATATGAAATAACAATGTAAAGACAACAAAACTACTAATTGTCTATGAAGCCTTTAAAACAAGAGAGATGTCAAGAAAAGACCCCTGATCATACTAACAACTAAAATACTAAAACCAATGATAAAAAGAGGTCCTCTAGATAGCAAGGAGGATCACCAACTGACTCTGAGTGCTCAACTGGATCAACGAGGCACTGGATGTTGATCCTGGTTACTTGTGTCTGCGTCATAAAATGATGCAGGTCAAATGTCATCAGTACATTGAATGTACGATTATGCGAGGGGAAAACTAACATGACATAAGCTTGAAAAGAATCTGAAAGGAACACTTACCTTGGCTTTACTCAACTCATGAATAACTTAACTCAAATACAAAGTAATACAACAGTAATGGTGCAGTTAATACAGAGCATTTAAAACTGTAGGTAGCAACTCAATTTGTTAAAGAAATGCAATAACAACTAAGTTTACATACAAAGTAATATAATACTGTGGGAGTTTCTCTAACCGACAAGCATCACTATGAGCCTAAGTGATGATACAGTGTCTCGCCCACGCTGCAAGAACTGTCCTATACTTTGTTGTCATATAGAACGCCTCAATTAAGTGGATCCACTAGTCTATGCTAAAAATCACTAAGGGTTCATCTAAAATGTATGATTCTTTCTACCCACGATGGCTACGTGGTTTATTAAGACTTGAGTTATTATGAACTCGCGTCC
Organism: Solanum tuberosum; assembly: GCF_000226075.1. NCBI lineage: Eukaryota > Viridiplantae > Streptophyta > Magnoliopsida > Solanales > Solanaceae > Solanum > Solanum tuberosum. Next base: position 1,355,215 of record NW_006239011.1, on the reverse strand, counting down.
CCATATGGGTGCTCAATATTACTCCCAAAATATACTCAACTCATATGTTTTAAAAAATAGAACTCTTTCTATGGTTTGATATAATTAATCAAAAACTAGCTCAAAGGCTCTCTTGGAAATCGGTGTTTCCTTTCTTTTTTAAATGTGAAAAGATTTACTCTTTTGGGAATACATAGTCCCGGTATACTCTTTTGAAGAAAAGAACTTTGAACTTTAATCTTTACTCAACTCAAAACTCAAGTCTTAAACCAAAGTTAAAACTTTTGCGAAAGACTTTTGAAATGACTTTAAGAATTCTCTAACTTGGCTCTTAACTTTCCTTGAATTTGAATTTATGGATTCAAGGATTGTGATTTGTGATAGGAAGGATCTTATGATGTTTAGGAATGTTTTTAGATTGTTAAACATGAGAAACGATCAAGAAATCATTGTCTTGAAACTGGTCCGCGACGCAGAGATGCATTTAAATATTTGGTCGCGAAATTTATTTTTAGGCAGAACGGTTCGTGACAGCTCCGTGACGCGAGGAAAAATTTTCCCATCCTGAGGAACAAGTCCGCGACGCGGACCTGGTACCCAGAGTCGCCCGACTTTTCCTTCTTTGTTTTCCAGCCCCAATTCGCCTAAACACGGTTCTTTTTCCCAAATTCTCTTTAGATTCAGATACCCAGTAATGTACCTAAGAACCTAACTCAAAATAAACCTATAATTCGACGCAATAATCTTAAAACTCTTCAATCTCAACCCTATTCAAGAACGAAAACAATTTCAAGAACACATATCAAGAACATCAACCTTTTTAGGACGAATTCACGCTGAAATAAAAGTTGTTTTGCACGCTGGTGATTAAATAACGTTATCCAAGACACTTCATCCAATACTAAGCGTCAACGATCGTTAGTTAGTAATATAACCCAACTAAGTGAGTTAGGGTCGAATCCCATAGGGAGTGGTACGTATTTAAGAATCAATAGAAAAGCATGAATATGCTCAATTCAATCATAGTTAAAGACATTTATGAATAAATGCATGGTTCATGTTTGGGGTGACAAAAGTGTCAAATAACAGGGGGGATTTGATTGTAATTATCACATACAACAGCAAATAACACGAAACTAACAAGTATAGAGACGTGTTCTTGGGATGTGATTGGATTATGGGCTAAGGTAGACAAATGGGTAATTGCAATTAATAGTAAATAGATGTGAATTAGTGAATAAGCTACACTTCAGTAGGGATATACATTCTCTCGAACAATTTATCCCGAATCAAATTGGTTTCTCTCAAACACCAATAAGAAGTAATTAAGAACAGCCTATGCCTATTCACTCTCTCGAGATGAATGTGTGGAAAAGGGTTTAGGATTCACTCTCTCAAGCTGAACCCATGACAACCCAATACCCTCAGACCATCAAATCAGTAATCTTGGTTTTAAAACCTATCTCTCGAGCAAGCGAAAAACACGAAGGTATAGTTTCATTTGTAACTACAACCCTTTTAATTAAGCCACAATTACTGAGTGAAATCACTTTTAAATAGCATTTAAACTAAATTTAACAATACCCAGCAGCTAAATCAATCCATAATCACATAATCACACCCCAAGATTGGGGTTTTAGCTATACATCATAAAAAGATTAAAATCGTTACCAAATTGTATTTCCATCAACTAGGTAAGATTAATATTGTCTTTTACAGAAGTCTAAGATGCAGAATCTTCAACACCCACTTCCAATTTCTCAAAAATGGAAATCTTCAAATCTTCAAAGCTAAGGAAATATTGTCTCAATACTCAGTTCTAAGCTAGATACCAAAATTGATAGATAGATTACTAGATAGATACTAAACTAAGAATTTAAAACTGTGTTCATAGTCACCAAAACTGTGTTGTGAATGACCATTCGGCACAATAAGTCGGGATCACCGATCCACTCGGCGATCCGCCATTTGGTCAATTCCATCTCCTTTCTACTTTGGCCTTAAGCATCTTCAAGTTCTGTAACTTTGGATGATATAGCACTGTATTGCGGAACCGTTCGGTGACTCGCCATCTGCTCTTTTCTATCGCCAACTTGATTTTCTCCTTCAAGGCTTGGCACACTGGAACATTAGGCGAGACCATGGCCATTCAGCGACTCGCCCAATGGGTTAGGCGATCCTCAAACCTACTTTTCTTCATTCTTTCTGCTGCCTCGTTCCTTTTTGCTCATTAGTGCCCATGTTTTGTTCCTTAATATAAATACCTGAAAATCAAGGATTTACATCAGTTATACAAAATATGCATTTGAGGACACTAAATCTATTAAAATAAAGCCCTAAATGAGTGCAAATCGTGGACTCATCAACACCCCCCAACTTAAAATTTTGCTTGTCCTCAAGTAAAACTCAAGTTCAGCAGTTCAGAAAGGATGTCTCAAATAGTCCTACACAAGACTCAATTATTAATGCACACAAAAGAATCAACTTACTCATGCAAAGATCAATTGTGCACTCAAAGATTCAAGTTGTGACTCACCATTACCAAAGAATCTCAAGCTCACTTTACTTGCTTCAAATGCAAGTTCAAGCTCAACAAAGGTACTCAAATGCACTCACACAAAGAATGATTCTATATTCACACACAATGGTTCACAATTTAAAGCTTCAGAATCAAATGCAACGCTCACATTCACAAAGATGAACACAATGCATGACTTCACCCATAGATTTGCCCTTATTTTCCAATCAACACTTGTTTCAGCTCACTCAAGATCAAAAAGGTCTTTTCAAGGCTTGTAATGGGGCTGAGTGCAAAGGTATGGTCATTTAGGCTCAATGGTTGTAATCCTAATGAAATGTGGTGTGATCAACACTTTCTTTCCTTTTCTTCATCATTTTCATTCGTGCTCAAAAGTCACCCCATTATTCATCTTCTATGGACTGTTGGAAACCCCATTTTCTTTGCATTTTCACAACTTTATTCCACAACTTTTTTTTTCATTCTTTTTCTTTTTCATTCTTTTCTTCTTTTTCTCTCTCTTTTTTATATGGAGGGGTTCCATCATTCTCAACATCATGGGTCAAGGGAACTTCTTTGCATTTCTTGATTTACCTTCTCTTTTCACCACAACCCGAACTTAGGCTTTTGGCTTAAGTTGGCTATTCAAACAAACCACAATCATGAGGATTATGGGTAATGGGTAAAGAAAGGTCACAATTTCATCAAGTTTCTTCCAAGAAAAGGGTTAAAGCTCAAAGGGTGGTCAAGCGGAGTTCACACACTCACAAGGTGGGCCACAAAAAAAGGTATCATGTCAAATTGTTTCACATTCTTCAAAATTGCCTAAGATCATATCAAGAGATTGCATCACTTAGTCAATTGGACCAACGAGGCAAATTCTAGGTGTCATCACACATGGTTCATAGTAAGCTCATCACACACAAGGCATTGACACCAATGTCAAAAAAGACTTCACACTTTCGCTAGTGTGCAATGTTCATCACAAGAGACTCAATTCGATACTTGGCTAGTCACAATGAGATGCAAAACGTTCATTTACTATCTATGCAACTTTGTTTGGCCTCATCGTAGCCGCACATTCATTTTTGTTCAATTATGACCACTATTCAAGTCATCGGTATTGATCAAAATCGATATTCAAATTTGCAAGAGAACAACCACATTCAAACATAAACAAGAGGTGGCACAATATTTTGGAAGGGTCTAAAAATCATTTACAATTAAAAACAAGGAGCCACAAGCTCAATCATCCACAAAAACAGTGCAAAACACAGTTTATAGCTCAAAAAGCCAAATATATACACAAAACATAATCACAAAAGGTCACAAAAAGTGGGCCTCACCCCACCACAAATAAAAACCATTTCTCCTCAAATGCAATCAAAATAATAGCCAAAAGTCAAATAAACGTAAGACAGAGAGGGAGGTAAAGAAGGATCCTATCTAAACAGTCGCTCCATATGTCTGGGCTTCAGTGCCCGGTGTAGTGCTCTGATGTCGGGCCTCAGTACTCGGAGTCACATCCATTACTAAGGTCAGCCAACAGCATATCTGCCAAAGTGGTCTGCACAAATTCATCGATCATGGCCTCTTCAGTCTCTGTAAGGCCCTCATATGAAACCTCCTCAGGAACCTCGACCATCTCCTCATCCATATCCTCCTCAAACTCGGGATCAGTTGTCTCCTCAACTCTAACCTCATCTCTGGTGGTAGCTGGAGGCATATGTGGTACATCTGGGATCTCCCCTGTCCTGAAAATCATGAACATGTTGGTGGACTTCAGCTGATCAACATCACTCTGTAGTGCAGCAATAGCGGCTTTTAGAGCCGTCACCTCCTCGGTGTCCCCTTGGACACGTTCGCACACCGCTATCCTAGCTGCAAGGGCATCAATGGTGGCACTCAATGGTGTAACAGCATCAGCCAGGGCATTCTAAATCATTCCCGAAATAGAGGCCTCGAGTTTGGCAGCACAATGATCGGCTAAGTGGGCAATCAGCTACCCCATTCAGAGTAATGCAACCTGAGTGAGCGGGTATTGGGAAACAACAACAGAAACACTGGGAGGCAACGTAGCAGCAGAGGAACTAGGGGTGTCAGAATGTAACGACCCTAAAAAAGAACTACTGAAAATAGAGCCTAACGTGTGCGCATATTTGTTGTTCATGAGATTTGATGGTGTTGTATGTTGTCCCGAGTAATGGTTGAGGAGTTTAGGGGTTAGACGTCAAGGTACGACTCCCCAAGGACCACCCTAAGGGTCCTTGAGGAGGACCCTAAGTCTACACCCCAAGACCCCAAGGAAACCATAAAGTTGGCCAAAAAGGGGTGACCTATGGAAGGGGTCCACGCCCCGTAGGTCCATCCATTCCCCGTGGATGGCCTCCGTAGGTCAAGGGGCTTCTAACCAAGCCACAACTACCATTGACGGAAGGATAGTAAGGTCCGTGTCCCCATCCACAAACCATGGATGGGGTCTCGTGAATTATGACTGTTTGTTGTCAAGTGGTGCGGCCAAGCTAAGGGTGAGTTAGTAAATTCACTCCAAGTCCTAATTAGTGTATGGATGGTTATTTTAAGTGTTATAAGGTATTTTCTGAGTATTAAAACATTAAAATGGTATTTTTAGATTTCATTAGTCACTTTTCCCCAAATCAAAACCCTCTCTCCCAAAATATCTTCTCTCTAAGAACTCCATTGAAGACCAAGAGGAGAAGAAGACTTAGGGCTTGAAGAGGAAGGCTTTTGGGTAGATTTTTGTTGGATTCTTCAAGTATAAGGTATGGTTATCCTTTATCTAGGGTTATTTTTCACCCTAGAGTCAATTTCAAAGAAGTTTTCAAGGTTTTCAAGTTACACAAAACCCTAAGGTTTACTCAATCTCATGGGTTCTTGCATCAAACATTTTCAAATGATAAACTATGATTATATTGATGCTTAATTGATGATTTAATATGAAAATACTCTATGAACCATGATTTCTCTCAATTCCTAAATTGTGCCTTATTAAGTGGGTTGGTTGATTATGAATGAATGTTGATGGATTTATGCTTAGATCGATTTAGATTTTTGACTTGTATCATCATCTATGCCTAATTATGGTGAATTGTTGGTGAATTGAGGATTTGTGATCATAGCCTTGAAAGGGCAAGTTTGACCTAAGTACTTGTTATAGTAGACTTGTGTAAGAGATGTTGATCCACTTGAAAGGTGGAGGTCTTTAATTATGATGTAGTTACTTGATGTTATTATAATTCTACATGTATTCTTGATTAACCTAATATTCTAGGGTCATGAAAGAGGAAAATTGAGGGTTTAAATGTGATCCTCCTAGAATGATAAATTCTCAATGTAATGCCTTAGATTAGATCACCTAGACTCCAATTGGTTTAGGGTAATGCTTCTAAACATGAATTGATTTGATCATGATATTAAGTGCATGTTGATGAATACTTGAAGTATAAGGTGCCAATATGATGTGATTAATGTATTGATGAGTTGTTGGATAATGGTATTCCCTTATCTATTGTGCTATTGCTATATGTTGGAATGAGTTGGTCCATAAACCTTGAAGGGAATATTGTGAAGGTTTGTGCATGTTGACAAGATTGTGTGTGAACCCGCTATTTACTTAGATGTTGAAGGTCACTTGAATATCATGTATATTGTGGTATTGTTGAAAGGCCATTCTACCCTTACCCTTACACTTAATTATGAATGAAGTGTCTAGGACGATAATTTTTTTGTTTGTGTTATTTCAAGGACAATTACACACACAATCCATGCATAAACATGATTATGATGTACCAATTGTGTTAATTGAAAGTTTAGTTCTCATATGCACCTTTACACATTATTATGCATGAAATGTACATAACCATGTTGATCCTTTTGTGTTGGTTGAAAGTCCATTCTCATGAGAACACATGATCTTGGTGTGATTGTTATTCTCACATTCTAATGTTTATTCTAAGGTTGAAAGTACATTCTCACCTTTAATGAATCTATAAGCTATTTTGATGAATTGTATTGAACAAAGGATAAATTATCTCCTTCACACATGTAGATAAAATTTCAATACTATCAATGTATAATTTGGGAAATAATGCTTAGCACTAAGTGGATATGGACACTGAGGTGAAGGCCCTTCCGTTAATGCAATAGGTTGGATTATCTTAGTGAACTCATGAGATGGGAACTCCTCCGGTAATGCAAGAGGTAGAGTTTCTAGAAGCAATCTCCATATCTCATAACTATGTGCCAACATAGGACTTAGCTAGTGGATCAACCTTATAGCTATATATTTAGTTCTACCTTAGGCAAGTAGTACACCTTCTTTCGGAGTGGGGTTATACGACACCTGATTCCATGTAGCTCACATGGTCTATGTCGGTTATGGAAACTTTTCCCTATATAATAAAGATAATGAATGAGACATGAACTATACTATGACTTCTTAATGGGTTTACTTAGTAGGAGTGGGGGTTGGGACTTCATTTTTACATTGCACAAGTAGACTTAGTAGGATGTCATAGGATGGTTCCTTTATGTTAATAATGATATTTGAATGCATGCATGTGTATTGAATGGATAGTTGTTATGAATGACTTTCCTTATAATTCAAGTAATGTACATGACTATTTACTTATTTGTGTCTATTGATTATATATGAGGTCTAAAGATGAAATGCATGACTAAAGTAGCTTCAAGGGGGTACTTAGTTGCGTTGGTATTATGGGATACTAACCACATATTGCACAACTGTTCCTTAGGGGTTACTAAGGTAATGGCTTCTCTATGAAATGAGTATGAATGTGATATTGGCATGTTGTACATTGTAAATGCATGTTAGTTACCATACATTCCACAAGTGATTTTTAGGAGTTGCTTATGTGATGATTACTTAATGATGAGATAATCTTGGTATTTGACTTTGTATTACTTTATGATTGCAGGCTATGTATTGTGAAGATTGGGATGTGTATTATATTGATGTTGGAGACTATGTTTGTTATTATAATGATATCTCTCATGTTATAATGAAATGTATGTGGGTTGCCTTATTGGTTGCATTCTCTAACTATTTTAGAGATGATGTTCAAAAATGACATATTGCATGATTTCAAATTAAATGTCCTTTTTTAAGCATGTTTTTGCATGGTCATCATACTTAGTACATCTAATGTGCTAACCCCATTCTTCCCCTTTTCTTACTAAAGTGTAGCGCTTGAAGATATTGGTGTTCTATGCTTGGAGGATGGGTTTCTTAGTACTTGAAGATGAATACTTGGTGAGTCCTCATAGTTTCGAGGACAAAACCCATTATGTTCATTTTATGTCTTTAGTTTATGTTAAAGCTTTCGTATGGGCTAAGTCCCAATGTTGTATTCAAAGTATTAGATGGTTGAGACATAGTATATAAAGTCTAGAAAGTCTTCCGCTTGCTTTTAATGAAAATGTCTTCGTTTTTAAAGAATATTTTTAATTCTTCTTTTTTTCCTATGTTCTTATGTTCAAGAATGCTATGAGGCTTGTATTAGATCCCTTCGGGTTCGAGTACACCATGTTACAACTAAGGGGTGCTCTCAGGTCGTGACAAACATGGTAGCATAGCATAAGTTTTTGGTAATGGTTTTAGGATGTCTCAAACCACATCTAGTAGAGTCTTGTTCATCGGTGTGATTCGTGACACATCTATGAGCGAGAGGCTGTAGGACGTTAGGAAACTTCAGTTCTTCATTCTCTAGTCGTGCCATAGATTTTAAATCTATAATGTCTTTCCTTTATTCCTTATGTTATGGTCTTTGGTGTTTGACCGCTTGAAAGGAGTGTATTACAAGGGTTGAGGGAGAGAAAAGGTTAGTTGTGATACCAATTATGGCTATCTGACTTGATAGATGTGAGATGTTAGTTTGTGGTGTGACTTTAGTATGAAGGAGTTCCTTATTGGTTATGTGTGTTGTTGGTAGAAGGTAATGTTGAGTTTTGAGGTATATTGAAAGAGTTGATGAAATGTGGTGTTTTTAGGAATGCCTAGGTGTGATGAGTATGATGGTTTAGTGATGTCTTGCTCTGACCTTAGAATGGAGAGAAGTGAAGTTAGAAAGAGTTGGTATAGGCTTACTCCTAAGTGCGGGAGGGGGGGGGGATAATGTGCCTAGATGGTAAGGTCTTTGAGTGTCCTTGATGTTCATGAGTTAGGCTTGATTGATGTTCACACCTTAAGAGGTGTAGTGAGTTAAGGAGTTTAAGACCCGGTGTGGTAGACTCTTATGAAACCTTGAGTGATGTGGTAAGGTTGATGGTGAGTAGGAGTGCTTAATGAGGACCTTCCTAGTTTAAAAGTACCGGTATGTTGATGGTTTTTTGTAAGTTGTGGATGTCATGATTTAGGTTCCCTTGTGGTGTTCATGTTGACCTTAGTTGGGTTTACTTCTAAGTGGGGGATAGTTTGTTTAGTAGTACGGTTGTTGAGAGTTCTGATATCCTTACATCTTCCTTTATGTGCCCATTCAAGCCTAAGACAAAGAGTTCCTTTTTGTCTTGTTTCATGTTTTTTTAGTCATGTGTGACATTGTGTTTCTATGTTCTCCTTATATTATGCATGATCTAGTTGGATTCTTGTTTAGTTGAGAAAATGAGTTTTCATGATTTATTGTTCCTTGTGTGATGTGCATTTTGTTTGAGTTGCTTATATGCTTCATGAGGTTAAATGTTGAACATGCTTAAATGTGCTTTATTGAAAAGATGAATAATGTGCTTTTATGAGAAAATTGCTCAAATGAGCTTAATGATGTTGTGATGAGCATGATGTGATTTGAAGAAGGAAGTCCCTCCAATGAAATGAAGAATGTGAAGTTTTGAAGCACAATGAGTTTGTAGATGTAGTTCCTACCTTCTTGTTGTGTTTTGAGCTTATTGATGTGGAGTTGATGTTTCATCCTATGTTTATGCATTTATATTGATGTTCCATGCATGATGATGGGCTGCTAGACTTGAGACGTTACCCCTTAATGTGTTTAAAGTGTCATTCGAGGACGAATGTTCCTAAGTGGGGGATAATGTAACGACTCTAAAAACGAACTAGTGAAACCAGAGCCTAACGTGTGTGCGTTTGTGTTTGTCATGAGATTTGATCGTGTTGTATGTTGTTCTGAATCATGGTTGAGGTGTTTAAGCGTTAGACGTCAAGGTACGACTCCCCAAGGACCACCCTAAGGGTCCTTGAGGAGGACCCTAAGTCTACACCCCAAGACCCCAAGGAAACCATAAAGTTGTCCAAAAAGGGGTGACCTACGGAAGGGGACCACGCCCCGTAGGTCCATCCACGCCTCGTGGATGGATTCCATAGGTCAAGGGGATTCTAACCAAGCCACAACCACCATTGACAGAAGGATAGTACTGTCCGTGACCCCATCCACGGACCGTGGATGGGGGTCTCGTGAACCATGATTGTTTGTTGTTAAGTGGTGCGGCCAAGCTAGGGGTGAGTTGGTAAATTCACCCCAAGTCCTAATTAGTGTATGGACGGTTATTTTAAGTTTTTTAAGGTATTTTAAGAGTATTAAAACATTAAAATGGTATTTTTAGATTTCATTATTTGCTTTTCTCCAAATCAAAACCCTCTCTCCCAAAATATCTTCTCTCTAAGAACTCCATTGAAGACAAAGAGGAGAAGAAGACTTAGGGCTTGAAGAGGAAGGGTTATAGGTAGATTTTCGTGGGATTCTTCAAGTATAAGGTATGGTGATCCTTCATCTAGGGTTAGTTTTCACCCTAGAGTCAATTTCAAAGAAGTTTTCAAGGTTTTCAAGTTACACAAAACCCTAAGGTTTACTCAATCTCATGGGTTCTTGCATCAAACGTTTTCAAATGATAAACTATGATTATATTGATGTTTAACTGATGATTTAAGATGAAAATACTCTATGAATCCATTATTTCTCACAATTCCAAAATTGTGCCTTATGAAGTGGGTTGGTTGATTATGAATGAATGTTGATGGATTTATGCCTAGATTGATTTAGATTGTTGACTTGTATCATCATATATGCCTAATTATGGTGAATTGTTGGTGAATTGAGGATTTGTGATCATAGCCTTGAAATGGCAAGTTTGACCTAAGTACTTAGTACACTTGTGTTAGAGATGTTTATCCACTTGAAAGGTGGAGGTGTTTAATTATGATGTAGTTACTTGATGTTAGTATAATTCTACATTTATTCTTGATTAACCTAAGAATCTAGGGTTATGTGATGAAAGAGGCAAATTGAGAGTTTTAATGTGACTCTCCTAGAATGATGAGTTCTCAATGTAATGCCTTAGATTAGATCACCTAGACTTTAATTGGATTAGGGTAATGCTTCTAAACATGAATTGACTAGATCATGATATTATGTTCATGTTGATGAATACTTGAAGTATAAGGTGCCAATCATGATGTGATTAATGTATTGATGAGTTGTTGGATCATTGTATTCCCTTATCTATTGTGTTATTGCTATATGTTGGAATGAATTGGTCCATAACCCTTGAAGGGCATATTGTGAAGGTTTGTGCATGTTGACAAGATTGTGTGTGAACTCATGATTTACTTGGAAGTTGAAGGTCACATGAATATTATGTATATTGTGGTATTGTTGAAAGGCCATTCTTCTCTTACCCTTACTCTCAATTATGAATGAATTGTCTAGGATGATTATGTTGTTGTCTATGTCATTGCAAGGACAATTACACACACACACTTCATGCATAACCATGATTATGATGTACCAATTATGTTAATTGAAAGTTTAGTTCTCATATGCACCTTTACACATTATTATGCATGAAATGTACATAACCATGTTGATCCTATTGTGTTGGTTGAAAGTTCATTCTCATGAGAACACATGATCTTGGTGTGATTGTTATTCTCACATACTAATGATAATTCTAAGGTTGAAAGTACATTCTCACCTTTAATGAATCTATGAGTTATTTTGATAAATTTTATTGAACGAAGGCTAAATTATCTCATTCACACATGTATATACAATTTAAATACTATCAAGGTATAATTTGGGAAATATTTCTTAGCACTGAGTGGATATGGACAATGAGGTAAAGGCCCTTCCGCTAATGCAATAGGTTGGGTCATCTTAGTGAACTCATGAGACGGGAACTCTTCCGGTAATGCAAGAGGTAGAGTTTCTAGAAGCGATCTCCCTATCCCATAACTATGTGCCAACATAGGATTTAGCTAGTGGATCCACCTTATAGCAATATATTTAGTTCTACCTTAGGCAAGTAGTACACCTTCTTCGGTGTGGGGTTATGCGACACCAGATTCCATGTAGCTCAGATGGTCTATGTTGGTTATGGCAACTTTTCCCTATATAATAAAGATAAGGAATGAGACATGAACTATACTATGATTTCTTAATGGGTTTAATTAGTAGGAGTGGGGGTTAGGACTTCACTTTTACATTGCACAAGTAGACTTAGTAGGATGTCATAGGATGGTTCCTTTATGTTAATAATGATATTTGAATGCTTGCATGTGTATTGAATGTATAGTTCTTATGAATGACATTTCTTATAATTCAATTAATGTACATGACTATTTCCTTATTTGTGTCTATTGATTATATATGACGTCTAAAGATGAAATACATGACTAAAGTAGCTTCAAGGAGGTACTTAGTTGGGTTGGTATTATGGGAAGCTAACCACACATTGCACAAGTGCTCCTTAGGGGTTACTAAGGTAATGGCTTCACTATGAAATGAGTATGAATGTGATATTGGCTTGTTGTACATTGTAAATCCATGTTAGTTACCATACATTGCACAAGTTTTTCTTAGGAGTTGGTTATGTGATGATTACTTAATGATGAGTTGATCTTGGTATTTGACTTTGTATTACTTTATGATTGGAGGCTATGTATTGTGAAGATGGGGATGTGTATTATATTAATGTTGGAGACTATGCTTGTTATTATAATGATATCTCTCATGTTATAATAAAATGTGTGTGGGTTGCCTTATTGGTTGCATTCTCCAACTATTTCAAAGATGATGTTCAAAAATGACATATTGCATGATTTCAAATGAAATGTCCTTTTTTAAGCATGTTTTTGGAAGGTCATCATACTTAGTACATCTGATGTGCTAACCCCATTCTGCCCCTTTTCTTACTAAAGTTTAAGGCTTGAAGATATTGGGGTTCTATGCTTGGAGGATAGGTTTCTATGGTGCTTGAAGATGAAGACTTGGTGAGTCCTCATAGTTTCGAGGAAAAAACCCATTATGTTCTTTTTATGTCTTTAGTTTATGTTAAAGCTTTCGGATGGGCTAAGTCCCAATGTTGTAATCAAAGTATTAGATGGTTGAGACATAGTATATAAAGTCTAGAAAGTCGTTTGTTTGCTTTTAATGAAAAAATCTTCGTTTGTAAAGAGTTTTTAATTCTTCTCTTTTTTCCTATGTTCTTATGTTTGAGAATGCTATGAGGCTTGTATTAGACCCCTTCGGGGTCGAGTACGCCGTGTTACGACTAGGGTGGTGCTCTCGGGTCGTGACACAGAATGAACAACACTAGAGGTACCTGAAGGCCCCAGAGCCGGGGTAGGCAAAGATGCCTCTGCAGGTAGTGAGTCTGCGTCAACAACCGGGGAATAGTCCACTAGGGCTTCCTTATTTTTATCTCCCTCATCCATTAAGTATTCTACCTCGATTCTCCGGATATCAGTAGAGGATGTGGGAATCACTTCCACATCCATCTTTCCATATCTAGAGACCCGAGCCCGTCTGCATAGTTCGGTGATCAACACCGGAAAGGGAAGTGAGGTCTAGTGCTGCTTGGCCCTCATGACCATCTCCTGTGCCATAATTATCCCCAAATTTATCCTCATCCCATCAATGATGCAGCCTAGGTAGGCTACCTTAGCAAGGCGAAGAATTGACTCATTCTGGGATGGCATGATAGTACTGTTAAAAAAGCCAAACCAGAACCTCGCAGCTACATTCAAGTCTTTCTTTTCTATTGGAACCCCTACCTCTAACCACTTCGGAGTGCCATCGGATATCAGCGGAGCTAACCACTTCTTCGTGTTGTCCAGCATCTTTGTCCTGATCATATTGTAACGCCCCTCAAAATGAAGTAGGATAAAGTAGAGCCTCACATGGGTTTTATGCATTAATAACTTGTTAAAATAATGAATAATAGCCTTTTTAGTCAGTTTTAAAGAGTTTGGAAGTCAAACGTCAAGGGACGACCAACACGTTCGGAAACTAGTCTTTTATGTGTTGCTGTGTTCTAGAATGTTGTTCATGTTTTTATGTGTTGTTTGGAGTCTAAAATCAGTGGAGGAGGACCCCAACCCTTGGCCAAGCAAGCTGCCAAGGCAGCTTGTAGTTGTTCTCGGAGGGAGTGGCTCCGCGTCGCAGACCTGCTCCACCAATGGCCAAAAAGTGGCTCCACATCGCGGAGACACCGCGGACTCCTCTGTCTCAAAATTTAATTTTTAGAAACTTGCGGGAACACCCCTGCGTCGCGGACTTGTTTCCCGACGAAATCTGCGAAAATAAAACTCAAGTTTGACTTGTTTAAAAAGGTCCAACTAAGTGAGGGGTACTTTGGGTACTTTGGAGAATTATTATAAATGGTTATTCTACCTATTTTAGGGTATTTTAAGTGGATAAAACCCCAAAACCTAGAGTTGGACCTCATTATTCCAATTGAACCTTCCCTCTCAAATAAACTCTCTCTAGAACTCCATGGAAGACATCTTTGAAGTTCAAGCTAGGGGATGGGTTCCTACTGATTTTGTCCTTCAATTCTCAAGGAAATTAATCACAAAGGTATGGGGATTTTATCTTTGATTCTCCTTTCAATCAAAGAGCCAAATAATGTGATTTCAATGTTTTTCAAAAGCACTAAAAAACCCCAACTTCAATTCTAAGCTTGGGTTCTTGCATCAAAGTATTTCAAATGATGTTTTATGTTAATATTGATGGTTTTAAGGTAAAAACTCATGAACCCTTGCATATCTTGAAACCCTAATTTTGGGTCTAAAGTGGGTCTATTGATTATGAGCTAATAATGTGATATTAATGTGTAGATTGTTATGGGCTATTGATTTATGTATTGTTCTATATGGAATTATGAGGAATTGGTGGCCAATTGTGTTATATTGGATGTTGGCCTTGAATGGGCAATTGTGAGCTAAGGTTTATGATGATAATGAAGTTGTGAATAGATTATTTGATTCTAGTATCATATATATAGATGTTGCAGATGTTAGAATTGTGAGGTTTGATCCCTTTGAAAGTGGGGAGGTGTTTACTTTATAAGCATGTTGTGATCATGGCCTTGTAGGAAAAGTTGGATGATTGTTGTTTTGAGTAATGTTGATTATGTGAAAGTAATGTGATATGATGTGAATTTTGTGTATGGTCTAAGAGCATGAAATGTGACCTTGT
>NW_006239011.1:1326361-1339945 GCF_000226075.1 Solanum tuberosum | reverse complement strand
GTTGGGTCTATTGTAAGGATAGTCTCATAAGGTACTCTTTTAAATGAATGGGGTTCCTAGATGAAATGTTTTCTCATCTTTGAATCCAAGAGCTTCCTAAATGAATGAATGTTGGGCTAGGATGGGTACTCCTTCGTGAGTTGAGATGAGAGTACTTGGTAGCAATCCTTATCCCTAAATGAATGAATGAAATCAATGTCCAAACTCCGTGGGGGAGTAATGTCTAGCACCGAGAGGATATGAAGATAGGTGGATACTCCTTCGTTAGTAGAGATGTGAGTATTTAGTAGCAACCCTTAAGATGGGTGCCCCTTCGTTAGTTGAGATGTGGGTACTTAAAAGAAATCCAAGGCTCCTCCCCCGCATTAATGAATGAATGAACTAGGGTCTCTTAAGGGTGTATTACTTAGGATAGGTGGTGGAATGGGACATCATCTAGACATTGCACAAGTAGACATTTAAGGGAGATCTTGGTGTGTCTTAGTAATGATAATGAATGAATGAGTCTTATTGGGCTAATTAATGAAAGTGTTGCTGTTTGAGCATGCTAATGTGAAAGTGAGTCATAATGAATTGAATGTACGTGCTTATGTTGAATTGAATGTATGTGATGATCTTATGTCATTAGTGAATGAAGTTGTCTACATGCACTAAGTTGAATGAATGATTTATGTTGAGATGTGAATGGAGCTTGTCTTGTGTAGCCTTAAGGATCACTTGGGTGTGGTATGGAGAAGTAGTATGGGCAGCCTCACCATGTCTTACTTAGGTGAGTCTTGGGATGACATTTGATGAGTGTTCTAGTTTTATGAAGTGACTTGTTGGCTTATGTACTTACATGTCTTATGTGATTAATTGGTGAAGGTTGAGGTATGCATGGTAAGTGCACTTTGTGTGACCTTAAGGTGGTGCCTTAGTGTGGGTGATGGTATGGGACGTTTCCCATACATTGCACAAAGGTATTGCTTAAGGGTTACTCAAGGTGGAGATCCAAGGCAACAAGGTAAAGGTAAATGTGTTATGTATGTTTATGAGGTATTGTGAAGCATATGACTTTATATTGTTGGTTGTGACCTGTAAGGTGCCTATTATGTTGATGTTCATGAGATTTTATCGAAATGGCATGAAAGTATAACTTACAAAACAAATGTCCTTTTTACCATGTTTTGCATATCTTCATACTTAGTACTTGTGTTGTACTAACCCCTTTCTTCTATTTTACTACAAGTGTAGGTTGTGGTAACTAGGAGGAGATTGTGCTTTGGAATTGCTTGGATTGCTTCACTCTTCCAAGTCTTTGGTATGTCCTCAAGATTCGAGGACTATGTTTAGAAGTTTCTTAGTCATTGTAATAGACACTTAAGTTTCATTTCATTTGTAAAGGGCCGTGTCCCTTAGTATGTTTTAAGTTCTTGTCTAAGATTGGCTAAAGAGACTTAGTAGTTCCGCTTGCGTATTGATGTTTTCAAATGTTGATAACTCTTGAAGTCTTATTGTTTTATTGAGTAAAAGTTTTAAATTCTTAGTGATTTTTATGATTTATGCGATGAATGAATGCTAAGGCTTGTATGAGACCTTCGAGAGGTCGAATACGCATGTAACGGCTAAGGGGTGCTCTCGGGTTGTTACACATATGCAGGCAATCATCTTCAAATCTCGTAGTGCACTCTAGGACATCATTGATGGCAGTAAAATCACACTACACCCTCTTCCCCTGGATAACTACATAGTCAACCGGTTTAAATGTTGTTGTCTACTTCTTTCTATGTGGTATCAAGGCCCCATAAGCAGCGTAGAACTCCCGGACCCAATTTGGATTATACGGACCACGGGGTTTGGTGAAGATCTGGAATTTATGAGACTTCAGACAGCTCATAATCTCTGGGTACATGTCGATGACCCCATCAGTGGACATACTTTTCTCCTGAAAGATTGTCCTCAGCCCCTCAAACTGTAATCTGTTCATAGACTTTGGAGGAGGACCTTGTACTAGTGGTGCTAAGACCACATCTTGCTCTGGAACTAGAGGAGGAGTAGTGGTGGGCTAAAGAGTCCTGATCCTGGACGGATCGTTCATCCTTTTTTATTGCAGCTTAGCCCTCTGTGCTGCCAATATTTCATCATCTTCAGGCTCTGAAGCTGCAGCCTGATCCTCCTGGTGCTCTCTCTCACTCTCATAAGTGGTGAGGTGAGTGGCGTAGATGCCGTCACTACCGAAGCTGGCCTCCGGTGACGCAGGTGCCTTTTCTTTTCCTTTGCCTTTCCCACCAGTTGTGGTAAGTTTGCTGGCCTTTCCCCTGGATGCAGCTGCATCCTCATTGATTGTAATACCCTTAGCCTTCTTTCGGGGCGGCATGTTTCTCCCAGCAACTTTCGATCTATCCATATTGAAAAAACATCAAAAAGAGTGAGAAACGCTTCAAGTAATATCACAGAAAAATAGGTGCAGACAGCGGCGAGTCACAGAATCTCTTTAGCGAGCTAGATTGGGCTCGCCAAAAGGATTGGCTCAAAAATCTCATAAAATCTTGCATGTTGGCGATGTAAGGGCCTTTCGGCGAATCGCCGACAGCTTTCGACGAGCAAGGATTAGCCCGCCAAAAGTTACAGTGCAATTAAGGGCCAGGGGTGCAGACAAAGGGCAATCTAGAAAGATTTTTGGCGAGTCGCCGAGTGCTTTCGTTGACCTCAGGCTTCTCACCGAAAGTTACAGAACCAAACTTCAAATATATAATGAAATTAAAGGCGAGATGGGGAACTTCGGCGAACCGCCGAGTGGTTTGGCGAGCTTGACCCAGCTCGCCAAACGACCCAACGTGCCTACTTTCAACCCAACTTCAGAAATTCAACCCCGCAAACCCCAAAAACAAAATCAAAGCATGCACTTCAACAATTCAACTAGGACCCATTACACCCATTATCTAGAATACATAGACTTCTCCCGATTTTGCCAAATTTGGCCATTTGATGACTTTTTCCCTTAAGAATGACGTCACCCGCTCTATCATTGGTCAAATTACATCATTTGGCACAAACACGAGTTACTTAGACTTCACCCGACTAGACCCAACAACATGCAAGCACAACCCCACAAATTTAAACCAATTTTAAGGCACAAATTTATGGGAATTCAACAATATAAGCAATACAGGCAAGATTTTTGAATTAACACAGGCACACACATAAGTAATTAAGATCAGAGAGGCCCATATCACATCACTAAGATAAGATCAATTACATAAGACTACAAATTTCTAGAAATAAACTTGGGGTTCGGAAAACCAACCTTAGATGCCGATTAAAATAATTTGAAATGCTTAGGCGGCAAGGTAATCCACTCCAAACACAAATTCGATGACTAAAACACTCTAAAATGAAAAATCTACGGTAAACTAAAGTGTGGGTGTGAGTTTGGGAAGATTAAAAGTGAGGGAAAGTGAAAGAGTATAAAAGTTTAAACCTTTGGCCTTTAAAAACCATCCAGTTCTAGCTCATTTGACGACATTAGTCTTGCTCGCCGACCCACTCGGCGAAACTCCAAGTGGGCACTTACCTCGCCGAGTTTTACAGGACCTCCAGTTAATGTGGGGGTCCAAACAGTGGACTAGATCATGATCGCCGACCTGGTTGGTGATTTGCCAAGTTGCACCTGGGCTCGCCGAGTTTTACAGACTCTAATTTAAAATTGTCTTAAGTCCAACGGCGATCCAAGTCGGGCTCGTCGACCTCTTCGGTGAGTCGCCGACTGGACTATCAGCTCGCCAACCTGCACTTTCCACACTTTGACCTGCACATTCAACACACCATTATTTCAAACTTAAAAAAGAAATAAAATAAAACTTGGGTTGCCTCTCAAGCAGCGCCTTAGTTAACGTCGCGGCACGATGCAAGTCCACACTTAAACCTCATTCTTGGGGTTAGCCATGGTATCACTAGGCAAACCCCCTTGCTGTCTCGAGTTAAAATAAGACGAGATATGACCCATTTGGGTCTCCAACTGCTTGATCGATACTGAATGGGAGGTAATGGTTTGGCTAAGGGTTGACACATCTTCTTTCATTTCTTTTAAAATCTTGTCCGACCCCTCAACTTTGTTGAGGATACGAGAAAGCATACCCTCAAACCGGCCACCTTTCGAATCCTTTGGCTTTTGGCATTCATAGGGAGGCACATACTTATCCTTCTCCCCATCCTTCTAATTTGGATTACGGTCCCTCCATTCTCGATCGCGATCCTTCCAACCTTCATCCGTATTCCAACCTTGGTTACCACCATGCCTCAAGTAATTTGAACGATAACCCCCACCTTGGTTGGCTAGGAAATTCACCTCTTTATTATACAAGGCCTCAAACTTGGACTCCTCGGGATTAGCACATCCGACACCCACGACATTAACACTTCGAGTACCAGCTCCCATGACATTTTTGGACATAATGTCAAGTTGTGTCATGATCTTAGCCAGGTTCTGGTCCCTCTCTTGGTCTTTCTCCATCTGCTCTTTGGTCAATTTAAACGTGAGAGGGGAGACCTGATCTTCACGGGTGTACCATGCCCGGTTTATGGTAGTCATGTCATCCAAGAGCTGAGCTACTATCACATAAGGTTGCTGCATCAAACCTCCAGGAGAAATTTGGTTAGCAACACCCTTATTTACCAAAAATACTGTAGCAACAAGTTGTCAGGCAAGCCATGAGTTGGGCATTGAAGCACCAACTTCTTGAATCGCAACCAAGTTTAATGATTGGCTCACCTTCCAGTTGCTTGAAGCTCTGAATGTTTTCCCAAAGAGTCATCATCTTCGAATGAGGGAAAAAACGTACTTGAAATGCGGTGACCGACTCCTCCCACGAAGTGATTAATTCACGTGGCAATTCATCCATCAAAGAGAACGGGAACAACCTCAACCGGACCGACACTTGGGAGATTTTATTTAAGGAAAACGGTCCGCATACATCCACGAAGTTTCTAATATGCTCATGGGGATCCTCATGATCTGAACCACTGAACAGCCCCTTCAATTGCAAGAGATGTAATATAGTACTTGTGATGTGGAACACCGCATTCCCTTCGGCCGGAGGCAAGCGAATGGCACCAATACCACCCATAAGATGGGGGTCATTAGCATTAGGCTCGTTCACATCGTTGAGGTTTCCGATGTCATCTTGATGGACTACTTTGCTACCATTGTTGTTGTTCACACTCATACTTCCTCTTTTAAAACACAAACAAGCAAAACAAAACTAAAATTAAATAAGTTCAACTATAATTAACAATAATAAAATCCAACTTAACTAAAAATTCTCAAATAACACCACTCTCCTGCAGCGGCGCCATTTTGATTAAATAACGTTATCAAAGACACTTCATCCAATACTAAGCATCAATGATCGTTAGTTAGTAATATAACTCAACTAAGTGAGTTGCGGTCGAATCCCATATGGAGTTATACATATTTGAGAATCAATAGAAAAGCATGAATATGCTCAAGTCAATCATAGTTCAAGACATTTACAAATAAAAGCATGGTTCAAGTTTGGGGTGACACAAGTGTCAAATAACAGGGGGGATTTGATTGTAATTATCATTTACAAAAGCAAATAACACGAAACTAACAAGTATAGAGATGGGTTCTTGAGATGTGATTCGATTATGGGCTAAGGTAGACAAATGGGTAATTGCAATTAATAGTAAATAGCTATGAATCAGTGAATAAGCTAGACTTTAGTGGGGATAAACTTTCTCTCGAACAATTTATCCCGAATCAAATTGGTTTCTCTCGAACACCAATAAGCAGCAATTAAGAACAACCTACGCTTTAGTCCATTCACTTTCTCGAGCTGAATATGTGGAAAAGGGTTTAGTCACTCTCTCGAGCTGAACCCATGATAACCCAATACCCACAG
This sequence comes from Solanum tuberosum, assembly GCF_000226075.1. Lineage (NCBI taxonomy): Eukaryota > Viridiplantae > Streptophyta > Magnoliopsida > Solanales > Solanaceae > Solanum > Solanum tuberosum. The sequence continues at coordinate 1,334,042 of NW_006239011.1, read as the reverse complement.
ACCATCAAACCAGTAATCTTGGTTTTAAAACCTCTCTCGAGCAAGCAAAAAACATGAAGGTAGAGTTGCATTTGCAACTACAACCCTTTAGATTAAGCCACAATTACTGAATGAAATTACTTTTAAACAGCATTTAAGCTATCAATTAACAATACCTAGCAGCTAAATCAACCCACAATCACATCCCAAGAATTGGGGTTTTAGCAAGACATCATAAAAAGATAAAAATCGTTACCAAATTGTGTTTCCCTCAACTGGGTAAGATTAATATTGTCTTTACAGAGGTCTAAGATGAAGAATCTTCAACACCCACTTCCAATTTCTCAAAAATGGAAATCTTCAAAGCTAAGGAAATATTGTCTCAATACTCAGTTCTAAGCTAGATACCAAAATTGATAGACAGATTACTAGATAGATACTAAACTAAGAATTTAAAAATGTATTTATAGTCGCTAAAAATGTGATGCGAAGGACCATTCGGCGCAATAAGTCGGGATCGACGATCCACTCGGCGATCCACCCTTTGGTCAATTCCATCACCTTTCTACTTTGGCCTTCAACATCTTCAAGTTCTGTAAGTTTGGGTGATATAGCACTGCATCGCGGAACCGTTCGCCGACTCGCCAACTGCTCTTTTCTATCGCCGACTTGATTTTCTCCTTCAGGGCTTCGCACACTGGAACATTAGGCGAGACCATGGCCATTCGACGACTCGCCCAATGGGTTAGGCGATCCTCAAGCCTTCTTTTCTTCGTTCTTTCATTTGCCTCGTTTCTTTTTGCTCATTAGTGTCCATGCTTTGTTCCTCAATCTAAATACCTGAAAATCAAGGATTTACATTAGTTATTGACACAAAATATGCATTAGAGGACACTAAATCTATTAAAATAAAACCATAAATGAGTCCAAATCGTGGACTCATCAATGGGTGAACGAACCCAACGTTATGAAAGTCTCACATACCTCGTAGGATTGAATCCTTGGAGAAATCCACAACCAAACTCGCACGATCTTGACGAATCTTGAACTTTCTTCTCCTATCTCCTCCTCTCTCTTTTCTCCAACACCTAGCGTAAATTTCCAATTGTCTAAACTGATCTAATTCTGATTAGACCCCAATTAAACTTTTAAAAATGAAATAAAATAATTGAGTAAGGAAAATACCAAACTATTCTTCCAAAATCCGGTTTTGACTTTCCATATCTATACAGCCCAACTTCAAATTGGCATATCTGACTCATACGAACTCGGAATTGAGCAAACTCGACGGAGTTGGAAAGATGATCCAAAGATCTTTTCATCGGTATCTTGTAGCACACCTTAGTCATCTTGAGCTAGGAGTTACGGTCATTTGAAGTTGACCCAAAACCCAAATTTAACATAACATATTTTCCAGATTTTTCATTCTTTCCAAAAATGACTCTTTCTAATTCTAGCACTTTTTAGTTCTTTCAAATGGTGAGGTGTTACACGAAGGCCACCACAAATCAATCCTAACAAGGATAAGCAAGATCATCTACACCAAAGAAGAAGCCGCAGTCTAAACTAAGGATCCCAACACCCATAATAACCCTTAGGATCCTACTGAATCAATACTGGGTAGAATAAATAGAGGAAACCTAAATACCCAAAAAATATCATCCAAAATTACATGAAATCTATACTAGGCATTATTTAAGAAACTCAATAAAGAACGTATATCGAAGTCTACCCTAAAGTTGAACACGAGCGCCCAAAATTCACCATACACAATCTATCGACATCTGAACCTCCTCAAAGCACCACCAAACAATTAAATCCAAATCACAATGTCATTACAGATATTTTTGCACTAAAATCGTAACAATTGGAAATGGACCCAAAATTGAGTCAGAATAGAATATTGTACTTGCGCCAGGTTTTCGAAAATTAACTACGTCAAAAGGTCCTAAATTATGCCTCAAACTTATGTTGAAAAATTAAACACAATGCACGGCCCGAAAACAGCCCGAACAACAACATGCAAAATTAAAAAGTAAACCAAGCTAAGGAAGCAACTTCAAGCTCAAATTTGCCTCAAACAAAGGTTCCTCAAAAACTTCTAATTCAAAACCAATTTAGCTACACTCCAAACGATCACAACGGACTTTGAATCACTCAAATCAGAGCTCCGATGAGGGAGAAATCGTCTTTCAAAATGAGGTCTGAAAACTTAATTTCAGGGTATAAATACTCAAAACTAATCGCTAAAACCCAAATCTAGTCCCTAAAATTCTGATATCCGGTCGCTAAAACCTTGCACTAGATATCAACACTTCAGCTAGTTTTCTCAAACTCTAAATTTCTCTGAGAGGGTGCCCGGGATTCATTTAGAACCCCGTGTGTGCGAACAAAATATGCTACCCCATCGAATCCTACATTCTAGACTGAACGGGACCATCAAAACATCAATCACATATCTATATAACGAAAAGTGTGTCCCACATCCAAGTTCCATATTTGAGCTAAAAGCCACAAAAAGGCTCAAAGTGAGACCGGAAGCCCGTAGAACCATATGGAAGATCGTTCTAGACAGAACACCACATTCCAGAGCAAACCACACTAACATAATTCTCATCCGATCGAGCAAGTTACCAAGAATGTTGACCAAAGTCAACCATTGAATTAAGCTTCAAAAATAAAATACCTTACGCCACAAACTTATAGCAGAAGTCTCGGGCCTCAAACAAACTATGGTCGTAGCCTAAAATGGCCCTTGTAGAGCTGATGAATCCATCATAATTGCATTTTGAGGTCACCTTCTCAAACTTTTGACCGAAGTCAACCATTCAAGTTTCAAAGCCTCCAAAATAAAGAAACTTGCACAAAATCCAAACAAATGACCCGGTGACCAAATTTTCAGTCCCAACACGTCATAAATGACATGGGTCAAGAAACCTCTAAACACTGAAAAGATTAGAAAACGAAGAAAATGACCTGGAGGGTCATTACATTAGATAGTATTACAAATGAGGAGAAAGAGGTTTATTAACTCTTTCAACTTTTATAAATAAATAATTATATATTTTAATTAAAGTATTTAAACTTATTTTAAATAGTTATTGCATTTTGTAAAATTATATTTGTTTTGAAATAGTGCAAATTTAATTTTATCAATCTTATTAATATTTCTATTCATTTGTATAGAAAACTATAATGTGCTATATCTACAAGAACAATAAATAGTTTTATGCATTTATTATAAATAAGATGCAAATTTTGCTCCACAATGTTTATCTCAGTGGTAAAATTTTAAATCACTTCATTCAACTCGCGTACTTCTTTTAGTGTTAATAAATGCATGTTTATTGTGAACTCCTATTCATATTTGATATTTTAAAGACTAGTTTCAAGACACGTTTATACCACGTCATTTGTAAATAATTTATAAATAAATTTAAACTTTACAAATTCATGTAATAATGTTAGGAAATGACAATACGTATAAGAACAAAAATTTGTGTGGCTAAAAGTTATCCCATTATGGGTAAATTAATTTTTTTCATAAAATTGCTTATATATATTAAAGTTGTTGTTTTGAGGGAAAAAATATTGAATGATGTTACTGTAACGACCGGGTTCTGTCGTTATAGAAAAGCCAACGGGGGGAAATTTGGAGCCGGAAAACTTTTTCGTAGTATTTGGATTTTCCCAACATAGTCCAGATTTCGACGAAATCGGAGTCATTAAGGTGTAGGAAAATCTGGCATCAATCGCGTGATGTATTTATAATTTTGATTACATGAGGGGATAGATAACTCGTTAAGGAATCCGTACGACTTTACGAAATTAAATTCGGGCGTAGTAGAACTCTCAAAATCGATCTTAGCGTGAAGGGGATTTTTTGAGTGTCGTTGGTTAGAGGTGTTTTATGAAATGGGGCTCTTGGAATTATTAAAATAGCTCACTGTTTCATGCAAGCCGCTTTGGCCCTGGGTTTTGTCGCTCTGGCTGGGCCGCTGTAGCGAGGTGAGGACCGTTGTGGCAGGCCAGACACGACTTAAAGTCATTAATAAACCCCTAAATGACTTTATTATGCACTTTTCGATTTCTACAGCTAAGGAACAAACCCCATGCGATTCTTGATAGTTTTCCACCATTCTTAAGGCTAAAGGTAAGATTTTAAGTCCCCGAATTCATTTTTCGATCCGTAGAACGTAATCGAATGGGTAATTATCGATGGAGGGGGGGGGGGTTGATCTAGAAACTATGGTGGGAAAAGCCCTATTTTGGATACTTGGGATCATGGGTATGATCTAGGGTTGTTATAATTGTTAGTAATCCGGGTAATTAGTGATTGTTTATTGATTCCCGTATTATATTGATTATTTGTAGACCAAGAACAAGTGAAATGAATCCGGAAAGGGAAGGATCAAGTTTCTTAGGGTTTCAAGCTTATTTCGAGGTAGGTGATGATTGTGATTCTATGATTGTGTGATGTATGTTTGTTCTTGCTTCATTATGAAACTTGCATGTATGCGAATGTTGCATTATTGATCACACTTGTTGTAAATGAGATAGATAAATGACGAATGCCAAAAATGATGACTTATTTGTATGAACTTGAGAAGATACTTGTGATTGTGATTGTGGTTTGTGGAATGGATCGGTTGCCACGTTTCGGCATAACTAATTGGGATCAGTTGCCACATTCCGACATAATTATGGATCGGTTGCCACGTTCCGGCATAAATATTGGATCGGATACCACGTTCCGGTATGCTAACTGTTTGGGTTTGGGTTCCATGAGAGGACCAATGACTTCTCCTAATTGTGTATATTGTTGAGCATATGATAATTGATATTGTATATGTTCGGTATGTTGCATGTTATAATGTTGTATTGACTTTCTTATGTTACACTTAGTGGGATAGCCGCATGATCCTACCAGTACAATGTGGTTGTGTACTGATACTACATTTTCTCTTTCTTTGTTGAGTATAGGGCATCTTCAAGCGGCTAGTGACAGACCTTGCTTAGAAGATCAATGATCGTTCAAATTCAAGGGTGAGTCAATTCTTCCGGGCATCCATGGGTTCTCTTTCGTCTATGTTCACCATTTTGGACTTAGACTTTTCTAGTTAATTATTAGTTTGTTAGTTTGGGGTTGTATCCCTTATTGTTTAAACTTTTGGTTCGTTATTAGATGTTTTGGTACATTGACTTTCAGGTTCTAGGTTATTTTTTCCGCATTGTTTAATTCATTGTTAAACTTTTTTTGGAGTTTATGGGAACTCCTTATTTCTTTCCTTAGTATTTAACTTGCTTCCGTAACTTAAATGTCTTAGTTTTAGATTAGTTGCTTGATTTGGATTGTAGTAAAGGTTCTCCCACCGGAGAGTTAGTGTGGGTGTCAATCACGACAGTCTGGATCGTGACAGTTACGTAACAACAAGAGTAAAATAAATCATCTAGTATTACAATGGATGAGAGAGAGTTTTATTAACCCTTTTCTTTTTTATAAATAAAGATATTGATAGTACCATTACAGTGTTGAAACTTATTTCAAATAATTACTGCATTTTGTAAATTTATGTTTGTTTTGAAACTGTGCAAATTTAATTTCATTATTCTCATTTATATTATCATTCCTTCTTATAGAAAATTCTAAGGCTACATCGACAAGACAAATAAAATTTGTTATCCATTTACTATAAATAAGATGCATATTTAGCTCCTCAATGTTGTTCTAAGTTGTAAGATTTTGAATCACCTCATTCAACTCAGGTTTTCTTTTAGAATTAAAAAATAAATTACAATAGTAAACTCCTATTTGTCTTAGATTTGTTAAATACTAGTTTCAAGACATATGTACTGCACGTGTACATCAAGTCATTTGTACATAATCTTATAATAACTTAAACTTTCATAAAATTTCATGCGATGCTATTTGAATCGACATGAATTTTAAGAATAAATATTTCTATGGCTAAAAATTATCTCATTAAGGATTAATTGGAATTTCTAAAAAATTGCTTATATTAAAGTTTCCATTTGAAAGGAAAAAATTAAATAAATTAAGTTGCGTAACGACAAGAGTAAAATAAATCAGGTAGTATTTCCCCAAAGAAGAGAGAGGTACGTGAACAATTTTAACTTTTATAAATAAATTTTTATGTGTTACGATCAAAGTATTGAAACTTATTTTAAATAGTTATTGTATTTTGGAGATTTTTGTTGGTTTAGAAATTGAGCAAATTTAATTTCATCAATCACATTTATATTTTTATTCATTCGTATAGAAAACTTAAGGCTATATCTACGAGCACTACAAAATTTGTTATGCATTTATCATAAATAAGAAGCATATTTAGCCCCCACGATGTTGTTCTCAGTAGTTTGATTATGAATCACTTCGTTCAACTCAGGTGCTTCTTTTAGAGTTAATAAATTCATTTTGCATTGTTAACTCCTATTCGTCTTAAATTTTTTGAAGACTAGTTAATCGACACATGTATATCAAGTTAGTTGTATATAGTTTTATAAATAACTTAAACTTTCGTACAAATTCATGCGATGGTATTTTTTTGTAGTCAAGAATATATTATACATCTATTTAAAAGTTGAGCAATATAAGCTCATTATTAGTACTAGTAATTACAGATAGGTTATTAAACTATTTTCTCTTTTATAAATAATGATTTTGATAGTACGATCAACCTACGAAAAATGGTATCAAAGCTATGGATGAAAAGAAATATAAGAAGAAACATACTAGTAGAAAGTTAAGAAAAATAAGAAGAAGATTAAATAAATTATATCCAGAATATAAACAACTCAATATCACAAAAAACTGATAATGACAAATTAGATCAATTAAATAGATAATATATCTAAAAATAGAATATAAATATATTCAATATTTAAAGAAACAATGAATAACGAGAATAACAATTACAGACAAAAACTTACTGAAATAATTATAGCAAAAAAGAAAAGAATTGAGACATAGGCAAAATAGACTTAACAGTAATATATTTGCAGGAATTTGTAAAAAATTTATAGTAGCACAGAGAAAACTATTTATATCTACAAATACAAATAAGAAAGCTTAGAATATAAACTACAACACAATTTATAAATGAATAAAGAAGAATACGCAATAGATGAAAAAACATAATGAAAACTATGACGGATTAAAAATAAAGATAATATTTTCTAATCTAGAAGAAGATATAAGAAAATAGATGACAATCTAAGTTTAATGTTAGAAAAAGAAACGGTAAAACTAGAAGATAGTTTAACTGCTATGATAAGAATAACAAAAGAAAATGAAGAAATAGATAGAAAAACGAAAAATAAAAAATAAAACAACAAGCAAAAAAGGAAGTACAACAATTAGAAGAAGTAAAAAAACTAAAATAATAGAACTAGAAAAAGAGCTGGCAATATTAAAAGAAATGTATGAAATTAAACAAAAAGAAAAAGAATAAAACACAAAATTAGCAAACGAGATAATTAAATTTAAAGAAAAATTACAATTAGAAGATGAATTTGAAGAAAAAGAAGAAAATAACCAAGATAATCTACCTGAAATAAAAATTGATGAAATAAACGACGATGATCTAGAACAAAATTCGGAAACAAGCGAAACATATACGGAACTTTTAGCAAACATAGATAATACAAAGAATCTAGAAATAAATACAGGAGACGTAGACAT
>NW_006239011.1:1325404-1326299 GCF_000226075.1 Solanum tuberosum | reverse complement strand
ACCCAAAAAATTTAAATCCAAAATATTATAATGAAAACTATGAACAATATGATAGAGGAAAAACTACATGGGATAAAAAATTAAATAAAAAATGGACGCCTAAACCAATAACTGGACAACATGATTTTTTAGATTTAGACTGTGTAGCAGATATAAATAAAACGATCCAATTATGTATACGATATATATCAAAACAATTAATAAATAACAAAATAGAAATGACAGAAACACCAGGATATATAGAAAGAACACTTATAGAAACAGTAAAATTATGGCTACAAAAATTTATCAGATGAAAGTTTAAAAACTTTAAGAAGTAATAAAAAATCTAATGGTGAATTAGCTACTACAACTATGAAAATATTATATAAATACAAAGTAGCTATAAGAAATGAATTTGGTAGTATGACGACAGAAGTAGAAGAACAAAATAAAGAAAAAATAATAAATCGGAATCTAATGACAAAATTAGCAATATGTAATATGTGTTATATAGATGAATATACATGTGCATTTAGAGAATACTATTATAAAGGAACATATAGCACAGAAGAAAGTAAAGAAATAAGAAAATTATATTTTACAAAATTACTAGAACCTTTTAATTCAAAAGTAATAAAAAGTTGGAATGAAGCAGGATTAACAGATACCTTAGGTGCTAGAATGAAATTCTTGCAACGATGGTCTGTAGAACTATGTGAAAAACAATAAAGAAGAAATAAAAATGAAAAAAATATTAGTAAAAACTTGGCATGTTGCAAAAATAAAACAGCACCTCAATTTGGTTGTATGGATAGGTATTATAAAAATAGGAAGAAATATAATAAAACATACATATCAAAATATAAATATAAAAAACCGAGGAGAAGATACTATGTAAAAAACTACAAAACCA
>NW_006239011.1:1322624-1323348 GCF_000226075.1 Solanum tuberosum | reverse complement strand
ACAATTGTTTATCAGAAGATAAATGGGAAAAATTAAAAAGACCGATAGCAGTAACAAGATTTAATAATGAAGGAAGCATGATCACATATAAGGCAAAAAATATAAAAATACAAATATGGGATAAGATATTAACTATAGAGGAAATATATAACTTTGAATTGACTACAAAAGATATTCTATTAGGAATGCCATTTTTAGAAAAATTATACTCACATATAATAACAAAAATACACTGGTGGTTCACAACACCATGTAAACAAAAAATAGGAGCAAAAAGAGTAATAACAAAAAACGAAAATAACAGAATGGATAAAAGGAAGTGAAAAAATTACACAAAAATTAAGAAAATATAAAAGAAGAAGACCCTAATATAGAATTAATTATATTCTCTATAGATAAAGTAAAAATAATCCAAGATAAGTTAGAATTATTATATAGTGAAGATCCTTTACAAGGATGGAAAAATATAAAACAAAATAAACATTGAGCTAATTGATAATAATAGTATAATAACTCAAAAATCATTAAAATATAATTTTAATGATTTAACAGAGTTTAATATACATATAAGTGAACTACTAGAAAAAGGGTACATACAAGAAAGCAATAGCAAGCATACAAGCCCAACATTTATAGTAAATAAACATATTGAACAAAAAAGAGGAAAAAGTAGAATTGTTATTGATTATAGAAATTTAAATGAAAAAACTAAAACATATAATTA
>NW_006239011.1:1318704-1322247 GCF_000226075.1 Solanum tuberosum | reverse complement strand
GGTATAAGTCTAAGTAAAAAGAAAGCAGACATAATGAAAAAGCAAATAGAATTTTTAGGAATACAAATAGATAAAAATGGAATAAAAATGCAATAAAAATGCAAACACATATAGTACAAAAAATAATTAATTCAAATAAACAACTAGATACGCAAAAGAAATTACAATCATTTCTAGGACTAGTAAACCGAGTAAGAGAATACATACCAAAATTAGCAGAGAATTTAAAATCATTACAACAAAAATTAAAGAAAGACATAGAATACCAGTTTGATAAAAATGATCAAACACAAATAAAGAAAGTGAAACTATTATGTAAGAACCTACCTAAACTATATTTTCCGGATGAAAACAAAAAATTTACCTACATAGTAGAATCGGACGCCAGTGAAAAAAGTTATGAAGGAATCTTAAAATACATGTATGATGAAGAAAAGATAGAACATCATTGTAGATACTATTCAGGAACATTTACTAATACAGAAATAAAATGGTAAATAAACAGGAAAGAATTATATTCAGTATATAAATGTTTATTGTCATTCGAACCATATATTGTATATAACAAATTTATTATAAGGACAGATAGCACACAAGTAAAATGGTGGCTAACAAGAAAATACAATATTCAGTAACGACAAAAGAAATAAGAAGATTGGTATTAAATATATTAAATTTTACATTTACTATTGAAGTAATAAAAACTTATAAGAATATTATTGCAGACTACTTATCAAGACAAAGCTACTCAGACTGAGAAAGAAAATACAATTGAAGAGATACTCAAAGCTATTACTACACTTTGTATAAAAGTGGACAGTATGGACAATGAGATACAAAAGCTAAAGACTAATGAAGATAATTTGAAGTCTAATTGGACAATGAGATACGAAAATGCTATATGGAGTTACTACTCTAGAGATCAGTTAATGATATTTTCAAATTCGAGAGAACTAAGAAGAACAGATATGGATGAAGTCCAGCGATGGATTTTATCATTATTAAAACCAGAAGAAAGACCTACGACAAGAGCACTCAAAGCATGATTTATTTCGCCAGAACTATTAACCAGATATTGCAAGCTAATTGGACACAAATACCCTGATCATCTAATGTTCAAAAATGTAAATGGAGAAGACAACGTGATTCTCGATGTCCAGCTAGATAAAGTCAAAGAGATATGAAGACAAAGAAGATAGGGACAAAAAGATAAAGACAGCTAAAGAGATAAGGCAAAGAAGATATATTTGGCGAAAAAAGCCAAAAACAAATAGTGAATAGTACTATTATTGTAAATTATTAGGTACATTTGTAAGAAAGTTAGGAATAAATCATGTAAAATAGTCAACAAGTGTAGGGTAGTATGCATGTGCATATTAAAAGTGGTAGGTATGGTGTGCATTATTAATATGACAAGTGTAAAGTGGTAGGTGGGCATGATGGTAGTGGTGTGCATTATAAATATGACAAGTGTAAAGTGGTAGGTGGGCATGATGGTAGTGGTGTGCATTATAAATATGACAAGTGTAAAGTGGTAGGTGGGCATGATGGTAGTGGTGTGCATTATAAATATGACAAGTGTAAAGTGGTAGGTGGGCATGATGGTAGTGGTGTGCATTATAAATATGACAAGTGTAAAGTGGTAGGTGGGCATGATGGTAGTGGTGTGCATTATAAATATGACAAGTGTAAAGTGGTAGGTGGGCATGATGGTAGTGGTGTGCATTATAAATATGACAAGTGTAAAGTGGTAGGTGGGCATGATGGTAGTGGTGTGCATTATAAATATGACAAGTGTAAAGTGGTAGGTGGGCATGATGGTAGTGGTGTGCATTATAAATATGACAAGTGTAAAGTGGTAGGTGGGCATGATGGTAGTGGTGTGCATTATAAATATGACAAGTGTAAAGTGGTAGGTGGGCATGATGGTAGTGGTGTGCATTATAAATATGACAAGTGTAAAGTGGTAGGTGGGCATGATGGTAGTGGTGTGCATTATATGTAATAAACTAGTATGGGCAAGTATGGGCAAGAATGGACAAGTGTAACAATTGGGTAAGTAGTAGGAATGGTAGGTGTAAGTAGCACATTATTGTGCATTATTGTAAAGTAAGTATAGTACGTGCATTATTGTGCATTACTGTAGAGATAGGATAAAATTTGGAAATGCAGTAGATAGGATTTCCTTTTTATATAAAGGAATGTACATGTAACATAAGAGGGAGGCGACAATAAACGAAGCACTTTCTTAAAAAACACTCTCTCAAAAATTTAAAATACTTAATAGATAATGGAGCAACCCTCAGATATCATGGATAAGCAAGAGGCAAAGGTATATTGTTCAAAAATTATGCAGAATTAATTTCATATATTCATGAATATCATATATATGATTGAATAAATTTATGTTAGTTTTTATGTATTAGAATTATTTGAATCATGATTTCTAGTTTATTAGCACACAGGAAACAGGGAGAAAACTTCTATACTATGCCATCCTAATGTTGAAACCGGTAGACAAGGAAAGCCGTTTAGGGGAGTAAACAAAGTTGAGGCGCTGATAAAAAGGAAGTATCCGCTAAAGTACGATGTTACTGGTGACAGGAGAACATAATAAACATATAATCTAGTTCATAATGATCTAATATGGATTTAATCAATTATGAATATGATAGGAAGGAATAATTGAAAATAAAAACCTAGCATAATAAAGAACATGACTACATACATGGATGATGAAATAATAAAAAACTATGAAACTTTAATCTTATACATACTTAAAGATATAGAAATAATTGAATTAAGAAGAATAATATGGGAAAAAATATTTAATGATAACGAACCAGAGGATATATTAAACCAACAATGGTATGAAATAGATCTACATGATTTAGACCTCGAAAGAATAGAATGGTATGATTTAGAAATAAATTCAGATTAAAATGAACTACGAATATTTACAATATTGGATAGAATCTATGGAAGATATAAAACTATTAGAACAATTAATGGAGGAAAATTTATATATGTATCTAAGAACCCAAGATATGTTATATCTAGAATACATCATAAATAATATTAAAGAGATATCAAGATTAAGACCCTTGAAAAAGAATATTATAATAAAATCTTTAAGATGAATTCCTCACCTACCACTCTACCACCTATTACACTATCAAAAATATGAATTTATCACCTACCAATAAGATGTATTCACACTACCAAGAATTTATCACCTACTAATAAGATGTATTCACACTACCAATAAGATGTATTCAAAAGCAAATAGTGAATAGTACTATTATTTTAGTATTTTTTACTTCTTCTAATTTTTGTACTTCCTTTTTAACTTGTTGTTTTATTTTTTCAATTTTCGTTTTTCTATCTATTTCTTCATTTTCTTTTGTTATTCTTATCATAACAGTTAAACTATCTTCTAGTTTTACCATTTCTTTTTCTAACATTAAACTTAGATTGTCACCTATTTTCTTATATCTTCTTCCTAGATTAGAAAATATTATCTTTATTTTTAATCCGTCATAG
>NW_006239011.1:1315506-1318021 GCF_000226075.1 Solanum tuberosum | reverse complement strand
ATCATGCATGTATGTAGTCATGTTCTTTATCATGCAGGTTTTTATTTTCAATTATTCCTTCCTATTATATTCATAATTGATTAAATTCATATTAGATCATTATGAACTAGATTATCTTTATCATGTTTTCCTGTCACTACTAGCATCGTACTTTAGCGGATACTTCCTTCTTATCAGCGCCTCAACTTTGTTTACTCCCTTAAACGGCTTTCCTTGCCTACCGGTTTAATCATGATTCAAATAATTCTAATACATAATAACTAACATAAATTTATTCAATCATATTTATGATATTCAGGAATATATGAAATTAGTTCTGCATATTTATTGAACAATATACCTTTGCCTCTTGCTTATCCATGATATCTGAGGGTTGCTCCATTATCTATCAAGTATTTTAAATTTTTGAGAGAGTGTTTTTTTATGAAAGTGCTTCGTTTATTGTCGCCTCCCTCTTATGTTACATGTATATTCCTTTATATAAAAAGGAAATCCTATGTACTGCACTTCCAAATTTTATCCTATCTCTACAGTAATGCACAATAATGCACGTACTATACTTACTTTACAATAATGCACTACTTACTCTACCATCATGCCCACCTCCACTTTACACTTGTCATATTAATAATGCACACCACTACCATCATGCCCACCTACCACTTCACACTTGTCATATTAATAATGCACACCATACCTATCACTTTTAATATGCACATGCATACTACCCTACACTTGTTGACTATTTTACATGATTTATTCCTAACTTTCTTACAAATGTACCTAATAATTTACAATAATAGTACTATTCACTATTTGCTTTTGGCTTTTTTGGCCAAATATATCTTCTTTGCCTTATCTCTTTAGCTGTCTTTATCTTTTTTGTCCCTATCTTCTTTGTCTTCATATCTCTTTGACTTTATTTTAGCTGGACATCGGGAATCACGTTGTCTTCTCCATTACATTTTGAACATAGATGATCAGGGTATTTGTGTCCAATTAGCTTGCAATATCTGGTTAATAGTTCTGGCGAAATAAATCATGCTTTGAGTGCTCTTTTCGTAGGTCTTTCTTCTGGTTTTAATAATGATAAAATTCATCGCTGGACTTCATCCATATCTGTTCTTCTTAGTTCTCTCGAATTTGAAAATATCATTAACTGATCTCTAGAGTAGTAACTCCATATAGCATTTTCGTTCAAATAGTTGTTTGCTAACTTTTGTATAATAGTTGATATACCAATTATTCTTTTATTGGCATAAAAACTAGGTATCTCTATTTTTTGTATTTCTTCCTGTTATCCAATATCTTCAGGTATAATCATATCTTTAGTTAGTCCTATTTTAATAACTTGAATTGAGGGTTTTATCTCTTCGTATAATATCTCCGCTGGTGCTGTATAAAACTTTACATAAAATAAATTTTCCTTGGTAACTCTTTTATATGTGATGAATGCATTGTGTAGTTCTGGTATTCCACTTATTTCTTCTCCGTCGTATGTGTATACGGTATTTAATAGTCCATAATTGTAACATGTCCTTACTAAATTGGCGTTAGTTTTGGTTGTGCGATTAGCTTGTTATAACCTTGTAATTTTTGGGTTAGGTAGTCTTGACTTGGTTCTTTGGTTGTGGTGGATCTAGGATTACTGTTTAAATAGGTTTGGATTTTGTATATATTTTCAATATATGTTCTCGTGACATGGTTACATAATTTTTTCTCATTTTGTAGGCTATCTGCATAGGTAGAGGTTTGTGGTTCCATAGTCAATGTGTTTCTTCGTGTTCTCGGAGTAAATGGTTTTTCAAATAGCTGGTTTAAGTTTGTATTCTTATGTTGTTTTTCACTAACTTGTTTGCTCGTACTTGCAGCTATATTTAAACAAGCATTATGGGTTTTAAGGTGTTTCCCAACGTCACCTTTTAGCTCTGGATTTTTAAAGTCTTCCGATCGACTTAGCTCCGCATTTTTACAGTCATGCTGCTGACCTGTATTAAATTTAGACTTCAAATTATCTTCATTAGTCTTTAGCTTTTGTATCTCATTGTCCATACTGTCCACTTTTATACAAAGTGTAGTAATAGCTTTGAGTATCTCTTCAATTGTATTTTCTTTCTCAGTCTAAGTAGCTTTGTCTTGATAAGTAGTCTGCAATAACATTCTTATTAGTTTTTATTACTTCAATAGTAAATGTAAAATTTAATATATTTAATACCAATCTTCTTATTTCTTTTGTTGTTACTGAATCTTGTATTTTTCTTGTTAACCAGCATTTTACTTGTGTGTTATCTGTCCTTATAATAAATTTGTTATATACAATATATGGTTCGAATGATAATAAATATTTATATACTGAATATAATTATTTCCTGTTTATTTCCCATTTTATTTCTGTATTACTAAATGTTCCTAAATAATACCTGCAATGATGTTCTATCGTAGTGTCATCATACCTGTATTTTAATATTCCTCCATAACTTTTTTCACTCGCATCTGATTCTATTATATAAGTAAA
>NW_006239011.1:1262213-1311703 GCF_000226075.1 Solanum tuberosum | reverse complement strand
TTTGCATTATAATATTTTAAATTTTTTGGGTTTTTTATTCCTGATGTACTAGGTTTTTCATCCATGTCTACGTCTCCTGTATTTATTTCTAAATTCTTTGTATTATCTATGTTTGCTAAAAGTTCCGTATATGTTTCGCTTGTTTCTGAATGTTGTTCATCTAGATCATCGTCGTTTATTTCATCAATTCTTATTTCAGGTAGATTATCTTGGTTATTTTCTTCTTTTTCTTCTAGTTCTTCTTCTAATTGCAATTTTTCTTTAAATTTATTTATCTCATTTGCTAATTTTGTTTTTTGTTCTTTTTCTTTTTGTTTAATTTCATACATTTCTTTTAATATTGCCAGTTTTTTTTCTAGTTCTATTATTTTAGGTGTATAAACTTAATCGAAATAGTTACTGTATTTTGTAAATTGTGTTGTCTTGTAAATTATTTAAATTTTATTTTATCAATCTCTTTCATATTTTATTCATTGGTATAGAAAACTTTAAACTTATATCTCCAAGAACAGTAAAATTTGTTAATGCATTTATCATAAATAAGATGCATATTTAGCTCCACAATCTTGTTCCCAATCATAAGATTTTGAATCTGCTCATTCAGCTCAGGTGCTTCTTTTAAAGGTAATAAATGTATTACTATAGTTTAAAACCTATTTTCAAGACATGTGCATTTCATGTGTCTGTCAAATCATTTGTACATAATCTTATATATAAATAGTTCAAACTTAGTAGAAATTCATACGATGATTTTTGAATGGACATGAAGTTTAAGAAAAAGAATTGTGTAGGTAAAAATTATCTCATTAAGGGTAAACTAGAACTTTTAATAAAATTGCTTATAGATAATTAAGTTGTTATTGTGGGGGAAAACATAAAATAAATTTACATAATGACAAGAGTATAATAAATCAAATAGTATTCTTAAGTAGGAGAGAGTGACGTATATTAACCCTTTTCGCTTTTATAAATAAAGATTTTGATATTAAGATCAAAGTATTAAAACTTATTTCAAATAGTTAGTTACTGTATTTGTATATTTGTGTTGGTTTTTAAATTGTGTAAATTTAATTTCATCAATCTTCTTTATATTTTTATTCATTCATAAAAAAAACTCTAAGACCATATCTATAAGAACAACAAAATTTCTTATGCATTTATTTAAAATAAGAGGCATATTTCGTTCTATAATGTTGTTCTCATTTGTAAGATTTTGAATCACTTCATTCAACTCAGATACTTCTTTTACAGTTAATAAATATATTATTTTTGTTAACAATTACTCATCTTTGATTTTCTTAAATACTAATTTTAAGAGATGTGTTTTGCACGTGTATATTAAGTCATTTATACATAATCTTATAAATAACTTCATAATTCATACAAATTAATGCGATGGTATTTGAATGAACATTATGTTTAAGAATAAGTATTTATGGCTAAAAATTACCTTATTAAGGGTAAATTAGAACAGTTAGTGAAATTGCCTATAGATATTAAAGTTATCGTTTTGAGGGAAACACATTAAGTTAAGTTACATAATGAAAAGACTAAAATAAATCTGATAGTAGTACAAAAGAGGAGAGGGAGGTATATTAACCTTTTCACTTTTAGAAATAATGATTTTGATTTTACGATAAAATTATTAAAACTTGTTTCAAATAGTTAGTGTATTTTTAAATTTGTGTTGGTTTTGAAATTGTGCAAATTTTCATCAATCTCAGTTATACTTTTATTCATTCATATAGAATACATAATGCTATATCAACAAGAACAATAAAATTTGTTATTCATTTATTATAAATAAAATGCAGATTTAGCTCCACAATTTATTGTTATCAGTTGTAAGAATTTGAATCATATCATTCAACGCAGGTTCTTCATTCAGAGTTAACAAACGGATTATGATTGTTAACTCCTATTTGCTTAAGATTTTGTAAATGCTAGTTTCAAGAACTTGTGTGTATATCAAGTAATTTGTACATAATCGTACAATTAACTTTAACATTCGTACAAATTCATGCAATTGTGTTTTAATGAACATTAAGTTTAAGAATAAAAATTTGCGTGGCCAAGAATTATCTCATTAAGGGAAAATTAGAACTTTTAATAAAATTGCTTACAGATAATAAAGTTGTCATTTTGAGGGAAACCATTTAATTAAGTTACATAACTACAAAAGAAAAATAAATTAGATAATACTTCAAAGGAACAGATAGGGGTGTACTGACCCTTCTAATTCTTATAAATAATGATTTTCATATTACGATCGAAGTATTTAAACTTAATTCAAATACTTACGATATTTTGTATATTTTTGTTGGTTTAAAAATTGTGAAAAATTAATTTCATCAATGTCATTTATATATTTATTCATTCATATCGAAAACTCTAAGTCAATATCTACAAGCACAATAAACCTTGTATTGTATTTATTATAAATAAGATGAATATTTTTCTCCACAATGTGTGCTGAGTTGTAAGATTTTGAATCATTTCATTCAACTCATTTTTTTCTTTTATTGTAAATAAACTAATTTTCATTGTTAACTTCTATTTCTCTTAAATTCCTTAAAGACTAGATTCAAGATATGTGTACTGCACGTGTATATCAAATCTTTTACATAATTTTATAAATTACTTCAACCTTCATACAAAAAATGCAGTGATGTTTGAATGAACATAAAGTTTCAGAATAAATATTTGTGCTGCTAAAAATTATATCATTAGGTATAAATTAAAACTTCTAATAAAATTGAATATAGATATTAAAGTTATTGTTTTGAGGGGAAAATATTAAATTAAGTTATTTAAGGAATTAACAAAAATATATCAGACACTATTATAAAGGAGGAGAGAGAGGTATATTAACCATTTTCGCTTTTATAAATGAAGATTTATATATTATGATCAAAGTATTAAAATTTATTTCAAATAGTTACTGTATTTTTTAAATTTTTGTTGGTTTTTAAATTTTGCAAATTTTATTTCATAAATTTTATTTATATTTTTATTCATGTGTATACAATACTCTAAGGCTATATCTGCAAGCACAATAAAGTTAGGTATGCATTTATTATTGATTAAATGCACATTTAGCTCCACAATGTTGTTCTTAGTTATATGATTTTGAATCACTTCATTCAACTCAGTTGTTTCTTTTTTAGTTAATAAATGCATTATTTGTGTTAACTCATATTCATCTTAGATTTGTTAAAGCGTACTTTCAAGACATGTTTATTGCACGTGTATAACAAGCCATTTGTACATAATCTTATAAATAACTTAAACCATCGAACAAGTTCATGCGATAGTGTTTGAATGGACATGAAGTTTAAGAATAAAAATTTGTGTGGATATAAATTATCTCATTAAGGGTAAATTAGAAATTTTAATAAAATTGCTCATAGATATTAAAGTTTCCATTTTGAGGAAAAACACCATGACACAAAAGTCAAGGTCATGATGAAACATACCTCGAGAGCTCATAAGTATAAAGAGCATCTAATACATTTCTAGATTCTAAAATACAGCTCAAGTCTTTCAAAAAAAATTTAAAGACTATAAGTTATAGATGGAGGCCAATGGCGATCCGGAAAGCAAGATCTCACCAAAACTCCAAAAGAGAAATAACTGCTAGATCCGATCTGCCGTTACGAGGATCACCCTCACAATGATATGCAGCAAAAGGATAAAAAAAAAGGTAGTGGTGAGTACACTCACTTGTACTCAATAGGTTATGCCGACTGAGTATAAGTAGCTAAACAGACTTAAAAAATAAACTATGAAATGCTTTCACTTGCACGCAAAAATGTCCCATCGTAGATTTGGTGCCGCCATTTTATATAATAACAACGTGAATAAATCAAATACTAAAGGGTATACATATAACTCAAATCAACATATAAGCCAGTTACACAACACAATACAAAAATTTTAATGCAATGAGATGATGAAATGATGTGGTTGAACCAAGGTTGTCGGACAACATGCCGCATAGACCTTCTTGAGCTTTAGCTCCTAGACTAGGACTTATGGGGTATCACAGTTCATATACCAATCTAATAATCTCAATGTCATATCAATTTTCAACCTAGTTCGTAGTCAAGAAGATAAGTAAGATGTCACATTATTTTTTCTCAAAAAGATAGTATTTCTCAACTTTTTCATATTTCCATGAAATGATATGCTACATGTGGATGAATGCATCACAACACATACAACACAAAGGAAGAATTGAATCATCTAGAATTTTAAATAGTATCAAGATCCCAAACTCTACAAATCATAAAACATGTTCTCAGATAATAGGGACACTAGAGGAAACCATCTTAAAAAAAGAATTTCATTAGTTTTATGATGTTTCAAAAGTCAACGCAAGCCCTTTACCCGAGAATCTCAATGTCAACTATAAAGAATGAACACACAACCCCTTCCTCGAGCATATACTTAAATATCACAGGTTTACAACAACAATTAAAGATATCACACAAGCCTCCACAAAGGCTAAGGATCACAAATAGGTATCATACGAACTAAACAGTAAGGCCAACACTTAGAAACCTCTAAAACTCACTGTCACAACACAGGGTATTCCCTAGATGTAACAAGGCGTATAAGACCCTGAGAGGCCTCATACAAGCCACTTAGAATATAATAAGATAAAGTAATAGAAAATGGTGCGGAAATTTAAAACATTTTCAATACAATCAAAGTCTTTATAAAACGAGGTGAAGTCAAACATCATTGTCTCAAACCATCTAACATAAGAGATAAACATCTTGGGACGCAGCCCATACAATAGTCTAACATGAACAAAAAGACATAAAAGAAAAAATGGTGATCCAATCCTCGAATGCTATGAGAACTCACCAAATCTTCACCTCCTTGATCAGCTAAGAACCTAGCCACAAGTGTATTAATCAATGTCGCCGGACCCTATATTTTGATATGAAATGTAGGCAAGAGTATGCGTTAGTACAAACATGTACTAAATATGATGGCTAGCATACACAACGTAAACCCAAGAATTAGTCAACATAAAACATAAGACATAAGTATAATCAAGACATAATCGCAACATAATGAAAGAGCAATGCTTCCTTAAGTAACCTCAATTAACCTTAGCCAAGACTTAGGTCATCCACCTCTAGTCAAGCTTACATCATGGAAGACATATATTGCAACACTCCAAGCTAATTGTCTTCATAGCATAATCACATTGTTCATGCTTACTTTTAAAAACACGGGGAATCGCCTCTATGTCTAGCTTATAAAGGCTAATGGGTATTCGCCTCTTTCCTTGCTTACTTTAAGATCATGGGTACTCGCCTCCACAATCACATCTTATGACACGGGTAATCACCTCCATGTCCATTCATCATAGTAAGAACGTGGGGAATTACCTCTTGTTCGATTCTAAGGAGTATGGGAAATCGCCGCATATCCTTAACATATGGAGGTCAAGAGTAGTCGCCTCTAGCCTCATCATTCATTTAACATTTTAGTCTAGATTCATTTTAGGTGAGCAATCCTTTCAACCTAGAATCATTTATGTGAGTAAACCTTTCGCATTCATTCAATATTGCTTAGCAATTCATTGTGGGAACACACCATAACATCAATAATCAACAATTCATAGTCTAGACATTACTTTCAAAGCAGTATATCTCATGATCATCATTTATGCTTCATTCTCAAGTAATTCTAATCACAAATCATCTATCCTATAAGGGCATAACCAACCCACAAATTCTCCCTTCATGGAATCAACCCAAATCATATCAATTCTACCCTAGAATAATAGGATAGGCATGGGTACATGTAATTTCATCCTAAAAAATATGAAATTCTATCAATTCAATCATAAGCAATCATAATCCAACTATTTGGATCAACATTCATCATAACCCACAACATTGGAAGAAACCCTAACTAAAATTGGAGATTTAGACTTCACAATTAGGGAATTTAAGGGACTCCATGGGAGAAAGGATCCTATGGATGAAAAGCCATCACACCTTAGTCAGAAAGCCTACCCAAAGCTTGAAGATTGGAGACTTGAACTTGACCTAGGTTCAATCTCTTCCTTCTTCTTCCACCTTCTAGAGAGGATATTTGAGAGAGAGTTTTGGTTTTCTTTTGGGAATTGAGAGAATAACTTAATTGAGTGAATTTAGGGGTCTAAAATACTTATAAAGGTGGTCTATGTTTAGGAAAAATGGCATCACTTAATTCTAATTAAAACCGGAAGGCCCCATTATTCCCCTAAACTAACCGTCCAGGCCTGACCCGAGAGACCACATTGATGGGTTGTGGATGGACCTACGATCCATCTTGGTCAATCGTGGTTTGAGTTCAGAGACTTTCTTGGTCACCCACGACACCCCTAACCACGAGACGTGGACCCATCGATGGAGAGTGCATCCTTGCGTGGTTACTGCCTTAGGCAGTTTTCTTGGTGCCCATCTATGGGGACACCTACGGGGAATGGACTCACCCACGAGCCGTGATTGGTCCCGCTTACGTGGATTCACTAGCTAAATACCTATGTCGGCACATAGTTTATGGGATATGGAGATTGTTTCTAGAAACCCAGACTCAACTATGGTAGAAGGTTTCCATCTCATGAGACAACTACTTTGGGAACCCGGACTCAACTAGTGTAAAAGGAACCCATTTGGGAAGCCGGACTAAACTAGTGTAAAAGCTTCCATCTCATAGTCATATCCTCTCGGTGCTAAGAATTAATTCCCTTTTTGAGTTCATATTAAGTCTTGACTCAAGTTGATAAATAGGAAATAATGTCTTGACACTCAATCCACAACTCATTCTATAGCTCCTAGATTCATTATGGGAGACTGGTCTTCAACCCTTAGAACCAAGATATGTGACAAACCTTTCACATTACATGATCTTCATACCTATGTGTGTGCATAAGGATAATCATCCAACCAATATCACAATTAGATCATAATAGAGGTACTTTACTCTCAAAGAAATCTAATTGAATGCACACAAGTCTCATACATATAACTAGTTATCATGCTTTGCCCTTCAAGGGCTATAGATCACTATTCATCAATATCTCTAGAATTACTTCATCGAACATATACAATAACCTAATTCAAGTAAGCAATCCATCACATTCATAATTCAAACACAATCTAATAACAAAGACCCATATTCATGCTTCAAGATCCAATATTAGGAAACCTAGGAATTCAAGGATTCTTGGATAATTCTTTAGGAAAACAGTATTAATTCATCAAACTAATCATAATATAAGACACTAAACACAGTGAAATCGTTTTGAAAGTGAATCCATGCCATAGATTGAAAACCCTAGCTTTCGGGGTAAACCAACTTTGAGAAATAGAGTTTTGAAGGGTTTTATGAAAGGAAGCTATCCATAAATCAAAACCACCATACATTGATTGGAAATCCTTCACGAAATTGAAGAGGAAAGTTGAGTTCTGGTGCCTTAGTCTTCAAGTTCTTGTTCTTCTTCAATGGAGTATTTCTAGTGAGAGAAATATTGTGAGGGAGAGGATTTTGGGTATTATTTGGGTGTTGTGAATTAATGAATTGTATTAGGTGAATTTGACTTAAAAACAACTTATATAGTACCCCTAAAAATACCCAAAACGACCTTACTTTGATTGGACTTAAATAGGAAAAGACTTAGTTGACCCTCACTTATTGAACCAATCCAGGCTCTACGAGCCCCTTCACGAGTCGTGGTGAGGACCACGATCCGTGGTCCCCCTCGTGAAGGTTGGACATTAGTTAGGCACATGGTGCCTTAGGCTCACAAGACCAAGGCATTACCATGAGGGGCTCTATGAGCGGTGGTAAATACCACGAGCCGTGGTCCCTCTCGTGGTCCTTGAGGCAGTAGCCTTGCCACTTGGGGTCCTCTAGCTCAATGCCTAAGGCATCTTCACGAAGGCCTCCACGAGCCGTGGTCCCTCTCGTGAAGTTGAGGCAGTGGCTAGGCAAATTGGTGGCCACTTTACCATGGCCAATGCAAGACCACGAGCTGTCTTCACGAGCCGTGGTGTGGACCACGACCCGTGGTCCCACTCGTGAAGATGGGGCAGTAGCTCCAAGCTAGGGGCAGCCTTGGCTTGGCCCCTTTTTCTTTGGTACTTGCCCCATTGGCCTTGACTCTTATAACCTTCATTCTTAACGTTCACCCTCACGTTTAGGCTATAGTTTACCCTATTATTTTCTGGAGTGTTACATCCGCATGTACCAATTCGGGACCTATTAAGGCAACTTCACCCACCTCAACCAACCTATAGTAGATCAACACCTTGTACCATATAAGGCCTCAAATGGAGCATATCGACACTCGATAGATAGCTATTATTGTAAGCAAACTCAATCAATGGATAATTGTCATCCCAATTACCCTTAAAATCAATCACACAAGCCCTTAACATGTCTTCCAAAGTTTGGATAGTACGCTTCGCTTGCCCATCGGTTTGGGGATGAAAGGTCGTGCTAAGCTTAACCTTAGTGCCAAGACCCTCTTGGAATGACTTCCAAAATTGAGAAGTGAATTGGGTACCATGATCGGAAATAATGGACAAAGGCACGCTATGTAACCTTACCATTCTCTCAAGTACAACTTGCAATAGTCCTCCGCCGAATAGAAAACCTTGATGGGAAGGAAATGAGTCGATTTCGTCATCTGATCTACTATCACCCAAATCGAATCATGTTGTCACCGGGTGCGAGCAAAACCAACTATAAACTCCATATTCAAGTCCTCCAAATTCCACAATACTAATGTCTTGGGATAAACCTCCCAATTTCTGATGCTTAACTTTCACTTGTTGGCAATTTAGACATTTAGCCACAAATCTCGTATCCTTCTTCATCCCATTCCACCAATAGACCTCCCGTAAATCACAGTGCATCTTGGTGGCTCCCGGGTGAATGGAACACCGCGAACTATGAGCTTTTGATAGGATTTGTTCCCTAAAGTCATCAACATTTTGAACACATAACCGACCTTGATATCTAAGCACACCATCTCCCCCTTGGGAGAAAGCCTCAACGGATTTCTTAAGCAGCGCTTCGTTCAATTCTACCAAAATTGGATCAAGACCTTGCTTAGCTTTTACATCTGCCACAAAATACGATTTTGAACCATTGTAAACCATAACCCCACCCTTGGTGGAGTCCACTAATTGAACACCTAGTCGGGCCAATCTATGAACATCTCGAACCAACTCTTTTTTTTTATTTTTTGAATATGAGAAACACTACCCATGATAACCGACTAAGAGCATCCGCTACAACATTAGCTTTACCGGGGTGATAAGGAACACTCATGTCATAATCCTTTAATAACTCAAGCCACCTTCTTTGGCGAAGATTTAGATCTTTCTGATTAAACACATATTGAAAACTCTTGTGGTCGGTAAACACATCTACATGTACTCCATACAAATAGTACCTCCAAATCTTTAAGGCAAAAACAACCGCCTTTAACTCAAGGTCGTGAGTGGGATAACTCTTCTCATGAATTTTAAGTTGCCTTGAGGCATAGGCAATAGCTTTTCCATTTTGCATAAGCACACACCCTATCCCAATTCTCGAGGCATCACAATAAACCACATAACTATCTGTCCCTTTTGGTAAGATCAACACCGGAGCAGAAGTAAGTCTATCTTTCAAATCTTGAAAACTCTTTTCAACTTAGCCTTCTTTTGATTGAAAGCCATCAAAGGAGAGGCAATTGAAGAGAATCCCTCAACAAACCTTCTATAGTAACCGGCCAACCCCAAGAAACTTCTAAATTCCAAAGGAGTTAGAGGATTAGGCCAACTCTTGACCGCATCCGTCTTCTTAGGATCTACCTCAATACCCTTACTCGAAACAATATGGCAAAGGAAAGCTAAGGACCTTAACCAAAATTCACATTTGCCAAACTTTGCAAAAAGTTGTTGGTCCTTAAGAACTTGTAGCACGATCCTCAAATGATCAATATGATCATCCTCACTCCTTGAGTAGATCAAAATATCATCAATGAACACAATCACAAACGTGTCAAGGTATTGTCTAAACACTCTATTTATCAAATCCATAAACGCCGCCGGAGCATTAGTCAACCAAAACTATATTACCAAAAACTCATAATGACCATACTGAGTTTGAAAAGCCATCTTCGGAATGTCATCATATTTTGCCTTCAATTGGTGATAACCCGATCTAAAGTCAATCTTAGAGAAATAACTTGCTCCTCGAAGTTGATCAAATAAATCATTTATCTTCGAAAGAGGATACTTATTCTTAATAGTCACCTTGTTTAACTATCTATAATCAATACACATACGAAGAGAACCATCTTTCTTTCTAACAAACAAAACTGGAGCACCCCATGGAGAGATACTCGGTCGGATGAAACCCTTATCCAACAAATCTTTTAACTGTTCTTTCAACTCCTTAAGTTCTGCCGGAGCCATACGCTAAGGAGGAACAGAAATAGGTTGCATATTTGGGAGAATGTCAATACCGAAGTCTATTTCCTGCTTGGGAGGAATACCGGGTAAGTCATCTGAAACACTTCCAGAAACTCATTAACAATAGGGATAGACTCAAGAGAAGGGGTTTCGAAATCTACATCCCTCACCCTAACTAGATAGTAAAAGCAACCCTTAGAGATCTCATCTTTCTAGCTATAAGATAAGAGATAAACTAACCCTTAGGCATGGAATTTCTCCCCTTCCACTCTAGGATAGACTCATTCGGAAACTGAAACTTGACTACACGAGTTTTACAATCAATAGAAGCATAACATGAGTGTAGCCAATCCATACCAAGAATCACATCAAAGTCTAACATATCATGCTCTACCAAGTCAATAAAAGTAACTATATGGGACAAGGAAACAGGACATTTCTATAGACCCTCTTAGCCACAATAGAATCACCAACCGGAGTAGAGAGGAAAAAGGTTCTAACAACACATAGGGAAAAACATCAAACCTCATAGCAACATATGGCACCACAAAAGACAAGGTAGCACCGGGATTAAGAAAAGCATAAACATCAAGTTAGAAAAATTTTAAAATACCGGTAACCACATCGGGAGAACCCTCTTGTTCACCACGAGTCTAAAGTGCATAGAAGCAGTTTTGCTTAGGAGCATTGGATCCCGCACCACTACTAGTAGCTTGCTTGCCCTCTCTTCCTTTAGCTGTAAGCATAGGGCAATCCCTCATTTTGTGACAACTGTTACCACAACCAAAGCAACCATCCGTGCTAGCTAGGCACCTACCCTCGTTCTTCCTTCCACACTTACTACAATTAGACCTAGGAAATGAAGATCCACTACCATTTCCTCCTTTAGCCTTAGGGTTAAACACCCTATCTTGGTTGAACTTAGGAGAAACATTGGAGGAACCTTGACCGGATAACCTTTGGCGGAATCTAGGACGACCTTGTCCATCGAACCTTACATGCGAGAAATTTCCATCACCGGTCTTAGCCCTCTTTACCCCTTTAGACTTTTCCTTAAGTTTCTCCTCCTCAATTTGTTGTGCATGGACTATGAGATGAGAGATGTCCATGTCATTAATTAGCATAATGGTTCGACACTCTTTAATAACCATTTGGGACACACCCGAAACAAACTTACTCATCTTAACCCTTGAATCAACAACCATATGTGGAGCATACTTATATAATTGTGTGAACTTTAGAGCATACTCTGTCACACTCATACTCCCTTGTCGAAGGTTAATGAACTCAAGAACCTTGGCTTCCCTCATCTCAAGGGGAAAAAACCTTTCGAGAAAAGCGGCCTTAAACTTCTCCCAATCAAAAGGCCCGTATCTTTTGGTCTCCATTCTTTTCATTAATTGTACCATATTTGAGCCACACCCTTTAGTTGATAAGAGTCCAACTCTGCCTTTTTCACCGGTTTAACTCCTATGACTATCAAAACCTTATAGACCTCATAAATAAACTCTTGAGGATCTTCATCAACCTTAGAACCATGAACCTATAGAGGAATCATCCTAGTGAACTCCCTTTCTCTAAAATCCGTCGTACCCACATTTGGGTTCACGAGAACCACTACCTCCCTATTGGCTTGGGCCGTCATGTCTTGAGTCAACACTTAAAAAACAACCCTAAACTCCGCATTAGATATTTGTTCGGCCAAAGTAACGACCGGAACTTGAGGAGCTTGGGGAGGAGCTTCTTTTCCCGTATTCTCCCTCACATTCCTTCTAGTATAAGCTCTTTGTGAAGCCATATCCTGTAGAGCATAAGATAAGGATTAAGAGAGAGACTCTATAGAGTTGAGTCTATCACAAGACTTTAGAGTAATGAAAGAAGTGGAGTTTCTTAATCATCATGTAGCCTCTCATTCATAAATGTGGCACGCTTCACACTTATAAACATGAGTCTACTAGACGTGGCATATGGGACATCCTAGGACTATTATAAGCCTTATGCTCTGATTACCAAGTTTGTCACGACCCAGAGGTACCCCCTTGATGTAACATGGCATCTAGAACCCCGAAGGACTCCATACAAGCCGCTTAGCTCTCATTACACAGGAAGTAGAACAATAAGAGTAAAAAATAGTCCAAGTCCAAAACATTTTATAAAATCAAAGCGAAAGTATAATACACTTGTCTCATCATAGATATCTAATACAATAGAATGAAATATGGCCTAGCCCATATATCATGACCAAAAGAAAAAATAAATGGAAGAACTGTTACAATGAAAGTCAGTCCTCGAAGCATGGGGACTTACCAAGCTCGAAAATATCCCAAGTCAACCTCTAACCATGTAACACATCGAAAACCAGACCTAGGAAAAATATTGCAGAAATTTTACCTGAACCAGTGAACCACAGCAGGGTTCACGGATCGTGATAGGGTCCACAGTCTGTTAACCTTCCCGTGGTTTGGAGTTAAACTCCACCAGGCCCAGATGTCAGACCACGGGACTCTTCACGGGCCGTGGACTTGAAGACGGACCATGGTGAAGCCTGTAGTGCCTTAACTAGTAGGCCACCAAGCCTATCCCTCTGACCCCCCCTCACCCAAGTAAGGACCACGGGGACCTTCACGGTCCGTGGTCCCGACGACGGGTCGTGGTGATGCCCGTAGAAGGCCAACCAGTAGACCCTCAGACCAAAGCCAAACCTAGCCCTTAGACCCCACGCCTAAGTGAGGACCACAGGGTCCTTCACAGTCCATGGCCCTCTATACGGCCCGTGGGAGGGTTCGTGAAATCTGACCCACCAGACCTCAGCCCAAGTGAGGACCACGGGGACCTTCACGGTCCGTGGTCCCTTTCCCGGTCCGTGAAAGTGGCCGTGGTCAGCCCCCCTAGATTTTTAAGTGGGGTTATTTTGATCTTTTTCCCTATTCGTTGGACACTTAAACTATGTCATTTAACCCTAAACTACATGGTTTTAGTCAGTTTTAGCCTAGTAACTAAATTAGAACCTAACCTAATCAACCATTCACCTAAATCAGTCAAACTTAGAGCAAAAGAGGGAGAAAGAGGTGCCAGTTTTCCTCAAGAACATGCAACAAGGTTTCATCAATTCCTTCCCCGAATTCAAAAGATTTCTTCGTGGAATTCTTCACCATGTATGTGGGATTTCACTAGTGAGTTCCTTTCACCCATTAGGTCCCCAGATTTCAGTCAGAATCTTGATTCCCTCAACATTATCTTGACCCAGGGTTTCTTGAATGTTAGAAATTGTTGGGTTTTAACTGTTAGATGATCCAAATCATATTATCTTGTTGTAGTATTGTTTTGCCCAGATTCATGCATAAACTCAGAACCCTAGCTATGTAGTTCTTTTAGTTTAGGAATTGCACATTCTAGGTCAGTTAATTCTGTTAGATATACACATGCCTCAGTCTTCGATTGCATTATTATCGTTATACAAATGTTTCATTCCTATTTCGCATGACAGTATTTTGAGCTATCCAGTATTTCAAATTTTTAGTCATAAAGTGTTAAATTACTTAATCAATTTAGAGAAGCTTAATACCAAGTGGACTAGGGTCAGTCATCCTCAAGTACCAGAACTACGTGTCCCGTAGGTTGTAAGTCAACTCTTTGGGGATCATTTTAGTGATCACGCCAACATGCCTTTACACCTTTCGCCGGGTGTATTGGGTCCTCTCTCGATGGGGCGTATACATCGGACTCCACATTTAGCTCATGTGGTTTTATGTCGGTTATTAGTAGCTCCCTTACAGTCAGATTCTCTTGCATTGACCACGTTATCAGTTTTAGTTCAGATTTCAGTTTCAGCATGTTATAAACTTGGTCATTGCATTCAGTATTTCATGTTCAGGATTCTCAGTTAGTATCATGCTTAACTCATGTCATTACTCAGATTTATGCTTTGATTCATTTATGATTATTTTTCAGCTTTATTCTATCCTGCATGCTCAGTACCTTTCAAGTATTGACGCATACTCTGCGCTACATCTTCTCGTGATGTAGGTTCAGGTCCTCAATAGTCATATCATGTATAAATCGATTCCCGATCTTTAGTTCAGCAGCATCGGTTATGAGTCTTCATTCTTCGAGGACTAGTGACATGATTAATTTCCTGCTTTTAGCTTTAGTTTCAGTTTTGCTAGATTTAGCTGGGGTATGTCCCAACACTTCTAGTCAGTTTAGAGGCTTATTTCAGACATAGTTAGATTCATCTTTAGTGTTAGAGATTGACTTTTCATTTGTACTCAAACTCACAGTTTTCGTATATTCAGATTTAGTATATGGGTATTTTCCCATCATTTCTGATTATCTTATGATTTAGCTTCCGCACAGTATTTCTTTATTTCAGTTTATTTAGTATGCTTATGATATGCTAGCAGGGTTAGCTTGGGGTCACTCGTGATCCTAGGTCCCATGTCCGCGTCCAGTGGGTAACCTCGGGGCTTGACAAACTTGGTATTAGAGCATTAGGTTTAACTGTCCTAGGATGTCTGAAAAACCGCACTAAGTAGAGTCCTCTTCATGGGTGTGCAGTGCACCACATCTAATGAGAAGGAGGCTGCGATGCATTTTTGGAAAAACTTCAATTTCTTTATTACTTTGATCGTGCATAAGGTATGATCTAATTCCTCATACTAATCCTTCATTATGAGCTTTCAGATCATGCCTCCTCGTAGAGCTTACACAAGGAATACGAATGCGAAGAATGCAAATACAACTCCTCTAGTCCCAGATCAGGAAGTTTTGAATGCTGAATTTCAGAACACTATCCAGTTGTTGGCTTAAAGTGTGACCAACCAGAACAACCAGCATCCAATTCTGGAAAATGTTAATGTTGGGTCAGCTGCAGCTAGAGTTTGGGATTTTGTTTGGATGAATCCGTTAGAGTTCTTAGGATCGCATATTGGTGAAGATTCCCAAAGCTTCATTGATGAGGTCAAGAAGATCTTTGGAGTGATGCAGGTAACTGGGAATGATAGGGTTGAGTTAGCATCTTACCAGCTTAAGGATGTAGCTCAAATCTGGTATATTTAGTGGAAAGAGAACATGGGTACAGGTGCAGCTCCTATCACCTGGGAATGCTTTAGTGAGACCTTTCTGGACAGGTTCTTCCAAAGAGAGTTAAGGGAGGCAAAAGCCCAGGTGTTTATGAATTTGAGGCAAGATTCTATGAAAGTCCAAGAGTATGAACTCAAGTTCACCCAACTCTCCAGGTATGCTCCTCACATAGTTGTTGATTCCAGGGATCAAATGAACAAGTTCATATATGGGGTATCCGATCTTGTCAAAACAGAGTATAGGAATGCCATGTTACTTGAAAATATGAACATATCTAGGCTCATGACTCATGCTTAGCAGATTGAGGGTGATAAGCTTAGGGAACAGGCCAAGGAGAATAAGAAGGCTATATTCCCAATAGAAATAGGGTGGTGGAAATCACTCGCAGTTTTAGCAGAAGTCTTCAACTCCAGCACCTTCATCAGCTAGTGTTCCATCCTTCAAGTTCTGAAATGATCAGAAAGGTAAGGCATCAGGCTTGAAGTCTTAGGGGAGTGTTTTAGGCATCAAAACCTACCCAACTTGTCCAAAGTGTGGTAAGAACCATTCGAGCGACTGTCTTGTAGGGAAGGAAGGATGATTTGGGTGTGGCAAGTTTGGTGACAAGTTGAAGGATTATCCTTCTAAACAAGGTCAACGAGGTAACAATTGTAAAGCTCCGTCCAGAACTTTAGCAGCACCAGCAGGTCAACCGACTCAGCAGGGTAACTCATCTGGTACAGTTGGCGGTCAGCGCGCCAAAACAGGTTGTATGCTCTCCAGGCTCACCAGGATCAGGAAGATTCTCCTAATGTAGTCACTGGTACGTTACCAATCTTTGACCTTGATGTTTATGCATTGTTAGATCCAGGGGCTACTGTTTCCTTTGTAACTCCTTATATAGCAGGCAAATCTGATGTTAGTCCAGAAACTCTCTCAGAACCCTTCTCGGTCTCTACTCCAATCGGTGACCCAATTATAGCTAGACGGGTATACAAAAATTTCCCTGTCACAGTCTCTCATAAAGTCACCTCAGTAGATCTTGTAGAGTTAAAAACGGTAGACTTTGATATCATTCTAGGCATGGAATGGTTACATTCTTGTTATGCCTCAGTCGATTGTAGAACTAGGATTGTTCGTTTTATGTTTCCAGACGAACTAATCTTAGAATGGAAGGGTAGTAGGTTAGCTCCTATGGGTCAATTCATTTCTTACCTTAAGGCCAGAAAGATGATTTCTAGGGGGTATCTCTATCATCGTATTTGGGTTAAGTATTCAAGCTCTGAAACCCCAACTCTTGAGTCAATTCCAATAGTTAATGAGTTCCCAGAAGTATTTCCAGAAGATCTCCCAAAGTTCCTCCCAAAAGGGAAATCGACTTTGGAATTGATCTCCTTCCAGATACTCAGCCTATTTCTATTCTTCCTTACCGAATGGCTCCAGCTGAGCTTAAGGAATTATAAGAGCAATTGAAAGACCTTCTAGATAAGGGCTTCATCAGACCTAGTATTTCCCTATGGGGTGCACTAGTGCTGTTCGTAAAGAAGAAATATGGATCTCTCAGAATGTGCATCGATTATAGGTAGTTTAACAAAGTCACAATCAATAATAAATATCATATTCCCAGGATTAATGACTTGTTTGACCAATTTCATAGTGCTAGTCATTTCTCAAAGATAGACCTCAGATCCGGTTATCATCAACTTAGAGTCAGAGATAGTGACATTCCAAAAAAAATCCTTCAGAACTCAGTATGGTCATTATGAATTTGTAGTTATGTCATTTGGACTAACCAATGCTCCTGCAGCTTTCATGGACTTGATGAACAGAGTGTTCGAGCAGTATTTGGACTTGTTCGTTATCGTCTTTATTGATGATATCCTTATTTACTCTAGGAATGAGGAAGAACATGTGACTCATTTGAGGATTGTTCTGCTAACTCTCAAAGATCGCTAGTTATTCGCTTAGTTTAGCAAATGTGAGTTTTGGTTGCAATCTGTTACTTTCCTTGGGCATATAGTGTCTAGCAAAGGGATCATAGTGGATTCTCAGAAAAATAAAAGCAGTAAAACAATGGCCCAGACCTACCTCTCCTACAGTTTTCAGAAGTTTCTTGGGTCTAGCGGGTTATTACAGAAGGTTCATTGAAGGATTTTCATCCATAGCCTCTCCATTGACTAAGTTAACTCAGAAAAAGATCAAGTTTCAGTGGTCAGATGATTGTGAGAAGAGCTTTGCAAAATTGAAAGCTGGTTGACTACATCTCCCGTTTTGACTATGCCAGTGAGTTCAAACGGTTATGTTATCTATTGTGATGCATCCAGAGTCGGCCTTGGTTGTGTGTTGATGCAGTGAGGTAAGGTTATAGCATATGCTTCTAGACAGCTTAAGGTACATGAGAAGAACTCTATGACTCATGACCTCGAGCTAGCAGCAGTGGTGTTTGCACTTATGATTTGGAGGCATTACTTGTATGGTGTTCTTGTAGATGTGTTCACAGACCATAAGAGCCTTCAGTATGTGTTCACCCAAAAAAAGTTGAATCTTCGCCAGAGGAGATGGATTGAGTTCCTCAAGGATTATGACATGACTGTGCATTGCCACCTTGATAAGGCCAATATAGTAGTGGATGCCCTTAGAAGACTATCGATGGGTAGTGTGGCACATGTAGAGTAAGAAAGAAATGAACTAGCAAAGGATGTTCAAGAAATGAACTAGAAAAGGATGTTCACAGACTTTCTTGCTTAGGAGTTCATCTTATGAGCATTTCAGATAGTGGTATAACAGTTCAGAATAGGTCAGAATCTTCATTGGTAATGGAGGTTAAGGAAAGGCAAGATAGTGATCTTATATTGCTTCAACTGAAGGGTGCAGTCCATCAGCAGAGAGTTAAGGTTTTCTCCTAAGGGAGATATGTGAAGCAGCCTTGATAGGGCCAGATTCAGATCATGTTGCTATCGAGAAGTTTCAACTCATTAAAGATAGACTTAAGACAGCCCAAAGTCGCCAAAAATCCTATGCAAATATAAGGAGAAAGGAACTAGAGTTCCAAGTTGATGATTGGATTTTCCTAAAATTGCCGCATATGAAAGGGGTGATGAGATTCGGCAAGAAAGAGAAGCTTAATCCTAGATATGTAGTCCCTTACAAGATCTTAAAAAGGGATTGTAAAGTGACTTATGCGTTAGAGTTACCAACAGAACTAGCAGCAGTGCATCCGATTTTTCACATTTTGTTGTTGAAGAAATATGTGGGTGACCCAGCGTCTATTGTGCCTTTAGAAAGTGTGGCTGCAAAGGATAGTCTCACTTATGAAGAGGTTCCAATTGAGATTTTTGATCTTCAGGTTCGAAGGTTGAGAAACAAAGAAGTCGCTTCAGTCAAGGTTTTGTGGAGGAGTCAGTCCGTAGAGGGAGCAACTTGGGAAGCAGAAGCAGCCATGAAGGCCAAGTATCCTCACCTATTTCCTTCCGATTCCATTCCAGCTTGAGGTAATAGTTTCTCTTCAGTTTTCAGTCATTCATGCGCATTTCAGTCTTAGCATCATATTCCTTCAGTTTGTACTTGCATTTTCAGCGTATTTGCATATTATTGGAACTTAGTTTAGTCAGAAATCAACTTCCAGTGTTTAGTGGAAGGGTTTGCAACTCTTTCCCTCCATTTATACTAGTTAGCCTTCATTCGAGGATGAATGTTCCCAAGGTGGAGATATTGTAACACCTCAAAAACCAGACCTAGGAAAAAAATTGCAGAAATTTTACATGAATAGTGAACCACGGAAGGGTTCACGGTCCATTGACCTACCCATGCTCTGGAGTTAAAATCCACCAGGCCTAGACGTCAGACCACGTCCCGTGGTCTTGACGATGGACCGTTGTGGTGTCCATAGTGCCTTAACCAGTAGGCCACCAAACCTATCCCTCAGACCCCCCCTCGCCCAAGTAAGGACCACTAGGACCTTGACGGTCCGTGGTCCCAACGACGGGTCGTGGTTGAGCCCATAGAAGGCCAACCAGTAGAACCTCAGACCTAAGCCAAGCCTAGCCCTTAGACCCCTGCGCCTAAGTAAGGACCGCGGGGTCCTTCACGGTTCGTGGCCCTCTATACGGCCCGTGGGAGGGTCCATGAAATCTGAGCCACCAAACCTCAGCCCAAGCGAGGACCACGGGGACCTTCACTGTCCGTGGTCCCTCTCACGGTCCGTGAAATTGGCCGTGGTCAGCCCCGCCAGATTTTTAAGTGGTGTTATTTCGGTCTTTTCCCCTATTCGTTGGACACCTAAACTACGCCATTTAACCCCTAAACTACGTGGTTTTAGTCAATTTTATCCTAGTAACTAAATTATAACCTAACCTAATTAACCATTCACCTATATCATTCAAACTTTGAGCAAAAGAGGGAGACAGAGGCGCTAGTTTTCCTCAAGATAACACAACAAGGTTTCATCAATTCTAGTCCCGAAATCAAAAGATTTCTCCGTGGAATTCTTCACGAGGTATGTTGAAAGATTGTCCTTCTAGAATTGACAAGGGAAAGAATGGAAGGCAAGCTCCGCCTAGTGGTACAGGTTCAAGCTCTCCAAAGAAAAAATGGTTTTATGCACTTCAAACTCGTCATGTGCAAGAGGGTTCTCCCGATGTGGTTACCGGCATGTTGAGAGTATTTCATATTTATGTTTATGCTTTGCTTGATCCCGGTGCTACTTTGTCTTTTGTGACACCATATGTGGCTATGAGGTTTGATGTTCTTCCAGATGTGTTGATGGACCCTTTTTCTGTCTCTACACCAATGGGTGAATCTATTGTGGCTAAGAGAGTTTATAGAATTTGTCTCGTCTCCTTATCCCAGAGAGTCACTCATGTTGATCTTGTAGAGCTTGACATGTTAGAGTTTGACGTTATTTTGGGTATGGATTGGCTCCATTCTTGTTATGCTTCTGTTGATTATATGACTCGAGTTGTCAAGTTTCGATTCCCAAATGAGCCCGTCCTAGAGTGGAAAGGGGGGAAATTCTATGCCTAAGGGTTAGTTTGTTTCTTATCTTAAAGCTAGAAAGATGATGTCTAAGGGTTGCAATTTATCACCTTGTTTGGGTTAGGGATATGAATTATGAAACCCCTACTACTGAGTCAGTCCCCATTGTGAATGAGTTTCTGGAAGTGTTCCTAGATGATCTACCCGGTGTTTCTCCCGAAAGGAAAATAGACTTCGGTATTGACCTTCTCCCAGATACTCAACCTATCTCTATTCTTTTTTATCGTATAGATTCGGCAGAACTCAAGGAACTGAGAGACCAATTGAAGGATTTTTTGGATAAGGATTTTATCCGACCGAATATCTCTCCATGGGGTGCTCCAATTTTGTTTGTTCGTAAGAAGGATGGTTCATTTCACATGTATATTGACTACCAACAATTGAACAAGGTGACCATTAAGAATAAGTATCCTCTTCCAAATCAACTACTAGGAGCAAGTTACTAATCTAAGATCGACCTCTGGTCAGGCTATCACCAATTGAGGGTGAAGAAAGGTGACATTCTGAAGATGGCTTTTCAAACTCGGTATGGTCATCATGAATTTTTGGTAATGTCATTTGGTTTGACTAATGCTCCGGCCGCATTTATTGACGTGATGAATAGGGTGTTTAGACAATATCTTGACATGTTTGTGATTGTGTTTATCGATGACATCTTGATTTACTCAAGAAATGAGGATGAGCACATCGATCATTTGAGGATTCAGTTGCAAGTCCTCAAGGACCAATAACTCTTTGTAAAGTTTAGTAAATGTGAGTTTTGGTGGATATCCTTGGCTTTTCTTGTTCACATTATTTTTGATAAGGGTATCTAGGTAGATGAGAAATTAACGTTTATAAAATACACTTCATCCAATTCTAAGTGCAAACGATTCTTAAGCAATACATAACCCAACAATTGAGTTGTGGTCGAATACCACATGGAGCGGTACGTGTTCAAATTCAATCAAGAAGTACGAATGTGATCTTACTAGATATAGGAATAGAAATTTCTGAAAAAAGACATGATACAAATAAAAATGGGTGACACGAATGTCAGATGGTGGGTTTTTTGGTTTGCAATTATCAAAAATCAATTATTCGTACCGATCAAGCATTTTCCCAAATGACTGTTGCCACACTTTTGGCATGCGTGAACCGAAAATCCATTTCCATCACCATTTCTTTCAGAGGATTAGGGTTAGATACCCATCTTTGTTGAACTTAGAAGTTGTACCATTGGAGGAACCTTGACCAAAAAGATTTTGCGGGAACCTAGAACAACCATGTTCATCTCCCACTTCCATTCATGAAGTTCTATGTTCTGAGCCTTACCACCGGGCCTCTGGTGCTCTACCTTAACTTGTTGGCAATTTGGCCACTTAGCAACGAACCCTGCAATACACTTCTTCATACTACTCCACCAATAGACTTCGCTCAAGCCACGATACATCTTTGTGGAGCCAGGATGTATAGAGAATCTAGAGCTATGAGCCTCCTCCATGATCCTCTCTTGGAGTTCATCCCCCTTTGGTACACACAATCTACCTTGATACCTCATTACACCATATCCCTATTATTCAAAAGCCATCACTTTCTACTTTTGAACATTTGCCTTTAATTCAAGCAAAATAGGGTCTTGATCTTGTTTCTCTTTCACTTCAGACACTAATGATGATTCATCTCCATTCATCACCACCACTCCACCTCCATTAGAATCCATCAACCGGGCTCCTAACCGTGCAAGTCTATGCACATCTTTGGCTAATTCTTTCTTCTCTTCCTCAACATGGGCGATACTACTCATATACAATCTACTAAAAGCATGATCAACAACATTAGCCTTACCTGGGTGATAGAGAATACTCATGTCATAATCCTTAAGTAACTCCAGTCACCTCATATGTCTGAGATTAAGTTCTTTCTGACTGACTGAATACATACTGAAGACTCTTGTGATTAGTGAACACATTTACATGAACACCATGGAGATAGTGGCGCCATATATTCAAATCAAACACTACCACAACCAACTCTAGATCATGGGTTGGGTAATTCTTCTGGTGAATCTTAAGATGTATGGAAGCATAAGCTATAACTTTGCCATTCTGCATCAATACACAACCCAGTCCAACTCTAGACGCATCACAATACACCACAAAACCTTGCGTACCCTCCGGTAAGGTCAACATTGGGGTAGTAGTCAACCTAGTCTTCAATTCTTGAAAGCTTTTCTCACAAGCTTCAGACTATTGAAACTTAACTGTTTTCTGAGTCAACTTAGTCAACGGGGATGAAATAGATGAAAACCTCTCGACAAACCTTCTATAATAACCAACCAATTTTAAGAAACTCCTAATATCAGTTGGAGATGTGGGTCTAGGACAATTCTGCATTGCCTCAATCTTCTGAGTGCCACTCGAAATCCATCACCAAAAACAATGTGGCGTAAGAATGTCACAGACTCAAGACAAAATTCACACTTAGAGAATTTAGCATACAACTCTCTTTCCTTGAGAGTTTGAAGAACTACTCTGAGATGACTAGCATAATCCTCCTCATTCCTTGAATAAATCAAAATTTCATCAATGAATATGATAACAAACATATCCATGTAGGGCTTAAACACTCTGTTCATAAGGTCCATGAATGTTGCAAGAACATTAGTCAAACCAAAAGACATGACTAGAAACTCATAATGACCATAGTTGGTCCTGAAAGTTGTCTTTGGAATATCACTCTCCCTTACTCTCAACTGATGATATCCAGATCTGAGGTCTATCTTAAAAAAATAAGTGGCACCCTGAAGTTGATCGAAAAGATCATCAAGTCTTGGAAGAGGATACTTATTCTTGATAGTAACCTTGTTCAATTGGTGGTAATCAATACATATCCTACGTGAACCATCATTTTTCCTCAGAAATTAGATCGGAGTGCCCCAAGGTGAGACACTGGGTCGAATGAAGAATTTTCCAATGAGATCTTTCAAATGCTCTTTTAACTCAGCTGGATCCATCATATATAAAGGAATTAAGATAGGACGAGTATCAATAAGAATATCTATATCGAAGATTATTTCTCTCCCAGGAGGGACTCCAAAAAGATCATATGGAAAGACCTCCGAAAACTCACTCATAACAGGAACTGAATGAATAAGTGGCGTCTCAACACTAGAGTCATTAACTCGGACTAAGTGATAGATGCACCCCTTGGAAACTAACTTTCTCGCCTTAAGGTACGAAATAAAATGACCTTTAGGCACTACTGAACTACTCCTCCACTCAATAACAGGCTTATTAGGAAACTGAAACTAAACTACTCGAGTTCTAGAATCAACTGAGGCATAACAGGAATGAAGCCAATCCATACCTAGAATAACATCGAAATCTACAATATCTAACTCAACTAAGTCAGCCATGGAGTCTTTGTGATTGACAGAAATGGTACAATCATGATAAACTCTCTCAGCTATAATAGACTCACCAACAGGTGTAGAAACACTAAAGGGCACAAGAAGTTGCTTAGGAAGGATATCAAAATTCATAGCAACACAAGGAGTCACAAAATATAGACTCGCACCTAGATCTAGCAATGCATAAACATAAAAGTATAGACTTTGATCATACCAGGGACATAATCTGGCAAATTCTATTGCTCTTGGCGACTAGTGATAGCATACATACAGTTTTCTCCTCCACATGTTCCTGAAGTAGCTCCTCTTGGTGCAGCTTTGTATGGCGGAGCCGCTGAAGAAGATTGGGCTCTATTGCCCCCATTACCACCTCTCTGCCTATTCTTTGGGGACTTTCTCATTAAGTGACCATTCTTACCACACTTGAAGCAACCAGTGGAGCCATCAAGACACGCTTCTGGGTGGTTCCTACCGCACTTAGAACAAGCAGGAGTCGTATTACCTTCTTGTGCCACACTATCTTGAGACTGTGCAGGTCTAGCTATGAAGTTCTGAGAATTCTGATTCATAAACTCACTTATGTTCCTTGGTGCAGGTGCACTAGCAAACTACGGAGCAGGTCTATTTGTCTTTTGTTGGAAAGATGACTGGTTTACATTACTCTTGTACTGCCCATACTCATTTCCTGTTGTCTTGGCCTTCTTGTTTCGGAACTCTTCTCTATCCCTCATCTTATCTTCCTCAACCTGTTGCACATGGATCATAAGCCTGGATATGTCAATATCTCCGATCAACATAGTTGCCTTGCCCTCCTTACATGAAAAGCGAGACAACCCAAATACAAACAATTTCATCCTGCTTCTCATATCAGCAACCATCTCCGGAGCATAACAGGAAAGTTGAGTGAACTTGAGGCTGTACTCATGTACACTTATGGATTCCTGCTTAAGAGTGAGGAATTCTCTTACCTTTGCCTGTCTTAGCTCACGGGGAAATAAACGCCCCATGAAGGCACCTTCAGACACATCCCAACTCACAATTGGTACTCCTTCATTTCTACTCTTCTTCCATTGGTCAAACTAGATTCTAGCAACACCCTTCAATTGGTATGCAACTAGTTCCACTCGCTCAGCATCAGCCACATGCATCACCTCAAACACTTTCTACAATTCCTCCACAAAGTTTTCTGGATCCTTAGAGACATTTGAACCTGTGAAGTCTAGAGGATTCATCCTCAAGAACTCAGGGATCCTGGATGTGTCAGCCACATCCTGTCGATTCTCTCTTTGTTGCCCAGCTTGGTTGGTCACAACTTGTCTCAACATCCGGATAGCATCCCGAAACTCAGCATTAGTGACCTCTCCTTGGGGTTGCACTTCTTATTCATTGGGAACCCCTTTATCCTGGGGCTCAACATTCCTCCTAGCAGGATGACCTCAGACAACTCTTCGTGGAGGCATGATATGAAAGATATGCGCAAGCACCAATTAGAAAGAAACTTTATAGAGTTAAACTCTATTGCATGAAAAGAGTATGAAATAAGTAGATATTTCCTAAATGTCAACCTCTTAATTATAGATGTGGCGCGTTTCACACCGATAACTAGGACTCTACAACACGGCTTCATAGACACCCTAGGACTCTTGAACTTTGTGCTTTAATATCAAGTTTGTCACCCCCCGAGCCTACACCATTGACGTGGCCGACACTCGAGAACCATTGCTAGCTCCAAGCGAACCCTTGGCCTGACTCTATAATCAGCGGAAGACTAACTCAACAATAAAATAACTTTAAAAGTAAAGTTTTTACTCAATGTCTCAAAATAGATACTCAGCATATTTTGAATAAAACATTCACTAGCCAAAAGAGGTAACTCAAGTCTTAAACATCACTAGAAATGAAAGAAATGAAAAGAACTCATGAACGACTACTCTCTATCTATATATGAATTCGAAGCTTCTAATACTATGAGGGATATCGGGACAAGACCTTCAATCAGCCTAACAAAATTGAAATAGATGAAAATAAATAAGGGATCCTCCGAAAGCAAGGAGACTCGCCAAACAACTCTGGAACTACAAATGGTATCAGCGAATCGCCTGTTGATGACCATGATCTTCTGTATCTGCATCATGAAACGATGCAGACCAAATGAAATTAGTACGTTGAATGTACGAGCATGTAAAGGGATTATTGAACATAACATAACATCTTGAACTTGGAAATAAGGAAACATACTCACCTTGACTCTATTCAACTCAACCGCAATTCATGGATACTCAAATCAAAGTAGTATAAAAACAACAATAAAGATGCAGTTTATATAAAGCATTTAAAACAATAGATACCAACTCAATGTGTTTCAAAATACAATAATAACTCAGTTTGTATGTAAAAATACAAAATAACTATGTTTAGGAGATTCTCTAACCGAGAACCATCACTATGAGCTATGTGATGATACAATGTCTCGCCCACGCTATCAGAATTATCCTATACTTTGCCGGGGTATATAAATCCTCAACTAAGTGGATCCACTAAGCTATGCTTAAAAAATAATAAGGAATCATCTAAAAAGTATGACCCTTTCTACCCACATTGGCTACATGGTTTATGAGGACTTTGAGTTATTTGAACTTGTTCTCATATCGGTGCTTAATACTACTCCCAAAATATAACTTCGTTCATATGTTTAAAACATTTACTCATCCTCAACCTTGAGATTATTACTCAAAATATAACTCTTAAAAGAGATAGTACTTAACTCCTCATGAACTCATTTGGAAATCGGTGTTTCCCTTCATTTTAAATGTAAAAACATTTACTCTTGGGAATACTTAGTTCCCATATATTCATTTTGAAAAATGAATCTCAACTCTCCTCATCCTCATCCTCAAGTACTTAAGTTCTAAAACACGTTGAAAAGATTGTAAAAGACTTCTTAAAAAGACTCGAAAGAACTCGAAAGACTTTACTCTTAATTCTATCTTGAATTTCAATTATGAATTATGAATTCAAGGATTACGATTCATGTTATGAATGATCTCTCTATATTTAGATGTAGTTTAGAGTGTCGATATCAAGTAGAAAACATAGGTACGATTCGAGGAAACTCACAGAAGATCGGAAAGGGTAGGGACTTGGCGACCCTGCGCATTGAGTGGCACGAGGCGCCAACCCCTGAACTACTAAAGGTGGGTTGGGGTGCATTGAGTGGCGTTGTGCGCAGTCCCCAACCAATAGAAAGTGATTTGGGGCGCACTAAGTGGCGCAGCGCCCCACCCCTTTTCCCAGGTTTTTGACAAATTTTCTTGCTTCAATTTCTTGTCCAACTCCTCTAGAATCGAACGATTCCCCTTAAACTCTCATGAATTCTTAGACCTAGCATAATTACAACTAAATCCACTCTAAATTACTCAAGAACAATACTCAAACACAAGATCCTCATCGCAAGAACTCAATGAAACCTCATATCAAAGAATGAAACACAAACTTCAAGAAACTCATCAAGAACTCAATATTCCCAGCCTTAAGGATGAATTTCAAACATGTAAATCATGACTGGCCTGTGGGTGAACGAACCCAACACTATGAAAACTTACATACCTCGATTTGGCGAAACAAAGCCTCGATTCGCAAGAGATCTTGTTCGTTCTTCCTTTTCTCCTCTTTTCCTCTTCTTGAACTCCTCTCAAAATCCTAAGCGTAGTTTAGGATTGTAAAACTGACCCAAATCAGATTTGACCCCAAAAATAATACTAAAGACGTTTTAAGATGATGGGGTAAGAAAAATACCAAACTACCCCTCACTAATTTGGGTAATTTTTTTTAATTGGACAGGCTGACTTCAAACGGGGATATCTGCCTCATACGAGCTCAAAATTTAGCAAACTCGATGGCGTTGGAAAGAGGATTCCAAAACCTTTCCTTTGATATCTTATAGGCCACCTAACTCATCTTGTACTGAAAGTTATGGTCGTTTGAAGTTGACCCAAAACTCCCAGCTTATGCAAAATTCTCAATTTAGCTATTTCCAACTTAGTGCTTTCTAAATTTAGCTCTTTCTAAGGCGGGATGTTACATTGGAGAACTACTATTCACCTCTCTATAAATGGAGTATAAAGGTATCTCCGATCCT
Organism: Solanum tuberosum; assembly: GCF_000226075.1. Classification (NCBI taxonomy): domain Eukaryota; kingdom Viridiplantae; phylum Streptophyta; class Magnoliopsida; order Solanales; family Solanaceae; genus Solanum; species Solanum tuberosum. The sequence continues at coordinate 1,283,604 of NW_006239011.1, read as the reverse complement.
ATCCTTTATTTTACTCACCAAATATAGAACTCTCTATTTTTTCAAATAACCAACTCCAACTCAATTCTCTATTTAACTCTCTAAAAAAAGAATCTTCTTCTCTCTCGTCAATATTATATTGTTATTTTTATTTCATTTTTATTTTCTTATTTCATAATATAAATCATTTCCTTCTTCTTCTTCTTTTTTCCAAATAATCACCCTATATAATTTTCATATAATATAAATTCTTTATTTTTTTCATATTCTTTAATTAATATAAAATTATATTTTATTCTATATTTCTAAATAACGTATATTGCAAGCAAATATTATATATACATATTAATGGACAATTCAAATATCATTACATCAATAGTCAACTTTCAAGATTATTACTTGCTCCCATAAATACTCTATTAATTCGTTATGGAGTTCAAAATGAGCACTTTTGTGCATTCTTGTATTTGAATTATTATGTTAGGTATTGTATTTTTTAAATTAAAATTTTCATCTTATTATTTAAATTTTGTGCATACTTCATAGTGAAATAATAATAATAATAATAATTATTATTATTATTATTATTATTTTAAATTATTCCACTTAAAGTGACGAATTCTTTTTAAAAATTGAAATATTATTAACTCGGAATGAAAGTAATATACATTAAATAATATATTTTTTAAAAAATTATATTATATTTAAGAAAGAATTATGAATATTAGAGGTTTAATTAATGGTCTTATATGATTTATAATATGTTAATTACAAATATTTTATAATAGACATAATAATAAAATAATCAAAAAGTGAAATAGAGAGTATGAATAGTAGTTCTTCAAATTTAGAGAAATACTAACTACTATTCGACTCTCTATAAATAGAGAATAAAGAATGAAATGGAGTGTGGTTGGAGAGTCATTCACTATTTTACTCTCTAAATATAGAGAATAGAGAGTAAAACAGAGGTGAGTTAGAGATGGTCTACAGAGTAATATCAAGAGAGGTTGGAGAGCTTATTTTTTATTTTACTATCCATATATAGAGAAAACAGGGTAAAATAGAGATGGGTCGGAGATGGCGTAAGGACTTTAGTATCACTGACTGTTGGAAATATACACGGGAGGCAAAGTTTCACCAACTTATACTTGTTGAGCAACATAAATTTATTACAAAATGTTAAGTTACATTAATTATGATATTTATTTATACCTATAAAATAAGAATGGGCCATCTAGAGAAAGTTGTGCCCCTAGGTCTACCACCTGGTGGGCCCGTACCAAACCAAATCTTCCTATCTATGGCCTCTCATTCACATCTTGTTAGATAAAAACATTTAAGTTAAAATAGAGAGTATATATGATTGCGAGCAAAAGTGAATAACGAATAACACAAGCTTCCTTCATTTTAATTTATTTATCTCATTTTATTTGAAACACAATTTAAAAATTAAAAATATAAATTTGAATCTTGTGATCTTAAATTAAACATATGTAGAATATATTAATGGACGGTCTTCCCTTCCTATTGAATTTGAATGTATGAATGTTGCTCTAAATTTGAATGTCTACCCAATCCTGTCCGTAAAAGGCACTTTACTTTATAAGTTATATTATTATAGTGATAGATATGTATACGTTCGAGCTAATGGTTATAAATTATAATTTGGCATATTGATCTCTCTCTTCTTCTTTTTTTTTATTTACAAACAAGAATTTTATCAAGAAGTCTTATTAACATTCATTTAATTGGTGATATATGTAAGAGTATTACCCTTCTACTTTTAATTAAATTGAGCACGTTATTGGAAATCAAAGATCAGAATTCGTTAATGAAATAATATTAATGATGTTAATTTGTGGTGTGGATAGTGTAATGATATAAAAATATATTTGCATAATAGTTTATAAAACTTAAACTAATTCAATATTTGTTGAGTTTTAAAAAAGTATGAACAGGAAATGAAGAGTTGTGACTCACCTGAAGGGTTGTAACTATGCCGAAGGGTTATGATCTTTATGAAAGGTTGTGTCTCTTCTAAAGGGTTGTGCCTTTTTCAAAGTGTTGTGACCATTCTGAAAGGTTGTCTTCTTTCCAAAAAGTTGTGACCTTTACCCTTTGTTGGCTATAAATAGAGAGGCTTTCTCTCATTTTTCTGAACATAATTCTTTCCTTCTTTTGCATACATTTATTACAAAATAAAATCGATCGATCGTGTCTGTGTGTGTGATTCGTTGCTGTCATTTTGAGTTCGTTAAAATTATCGAAGTTTGAGGTACCACTACTTCTTTAATGGTTTATCCGTTTTATCTTGAGAGGAATTAATCTGCAACCTCGGGTACTTGAGGGGATTAAATGTCTTAAGGACACACGGTGGGTTCTGTGGACTTGGATAGTTCTTTTCTTTTTCTTTTCATCTTTCATTATTTCTGGTTTGCTAATCTGAATACAGGAGATAACAAGCTTAAGAAATTTAATATTGATGGTATTTTCTGTTGTAAGAAACTTACTTTTATTTTTTGTGTTCTTTTTGTTGGGAAAAAAGAAGAAGAAGAAAAGAGGATTATTTTATCATATGATAAAAGAGATTTGAGATGAATTAGTACTACTTTAATATGTTCAAGTATATTTTCTGTAGTATGTTTTCCTTGAATGGGTAAGATTATTTTTATTTTCTTCCCAAGTGCATTGAAGCTTTGCACCCCTTCAGTTTTCTTTTCAATAAAAAAAAGTATTTTGTGCATAAAGGTTAAGATATGTACTTTAATTTTTTTCTATATTTTTGGTTTTATATAACTATGAGAAGAAGTAAATGAACAATGTTGTCTCCTAAACAATTATTTGAATATGAGTTTAGTTTCTTGTTGAAATTAAATGTCTTCTTGAGGAAAATAGGAATATGATGGAAACTGAGAAAAGAAAAGAAAAATAGCAAGAAAAGTGACTTGCATGGAATCATTGCTGACAGATAAAATCTGATTCAATGAGAGTAAAAATCAGGTTCTATCTTTATTTCCCTTGATTATTACTTTCTTTTTTCTATCCTTTGTAAGTTATGAGATTTATTTCATAAATGTTAGGATAGATGGTCATTATGTGATGATCTTAGAATATGTCTTTATTATTAATAATATGTATTCTGTTTAGAGGAGGGAAAAAAACTTTTGTAGCTTTCTACTCCATGTGAAATTTGATTGTGTTTGACTTTTGGAGACTAAAATCTTCTGATTTTTTTACTCCTTTGGTTTGAAGAATATAAGAACTTCACGAACAAATCAGATTGTGCATTGGTTTGAAGAATATAGAAACTTCACCAATTTGTTAAATACTCTCTTTGAATGAATATTCTGACTTGAAGAGTACAAAATCTTCGTCAGGAATATTAAGGCTAAATGATTTGAAAAAAGATAAAATCTTCATCATTAGCTAGAAACAATGTTGTATTTGAGGTTTCTGGAGATTAAAACCTTTTTGGTTTACTACTCTGTCTGTATGTGAAACTGATTTGAAGATTATAAAAGCTTCATCAGAATTCAAGGTTCATTCGGTTAACGATTAGAAGAATCTAAAAAACTTCAATCGTTAAACTAGAAACAAGTTGCATAAAGATTGAATCTTTATTGTTAGTATTCTAAATACTAAGTGGTCTGTCTAGTTGTGACAGAAAGGGAAAAAAACACTAGTAACAAAAATTAGTGATTTTTGTGCCTGCAATGGGTGTTTCTATGGATTAAATCTTCAAATAAAAAAGTCTTCACGTCGTCAATGTGTATTTTGATAGTATACAATTTGAATGCATGAAAAATAAATATGTGGAAAATAATTTCAAATTAATTTAAAAATATTTTTGAGAACATATTTAAAATGTGGGGGGTTCTTTACTTGTGATAAATACAAAATTAGACTTACTATCTAATTTAAATTTGAAAGTACAAGATATGAAATTTAATGACATTTTTTTATTATCTTAGATCCACAAAATTCTTGGAGTATATTTGATATTGTGGTCGTTGAGTCTCTCTTTACTAGTATATGATATGACTAGTATAAAACCACAAAATTATATTACTCGTTCAAAAGAATTGTATTCTTTGATGAAAAAGTGTCACTTAAAATATTGTGATTTTTCATGAAAAGATATGTCTATTAAAATAAATTTATTTGTATAGACATGAACATTGGTGAAAAGTGATCTGTTATGTTTGTATTGTAAAACAAACATTTGGGTCATATTACATTTATTGGACCGAAGAGACTATGGTCATAGGTAATTCTATAACAAATTGAATGTTATGGAAAGGTTCTTCTGCAAAGGACATCTGGCAAGGTGCTGACTCTAAAACAATGTTTGTATTTGACAAAGTTATAAAAAGTAAAGAACAAAATATTTGTAGGAAAAAGCTACCCCACGGTAAGTCTTTTCAAACTCATTGTTTCTGTTTGTTACTACTTACTGGAATCAAATTGTTTGTGACATGAATGCTTAGGACATGTCAATTACAAAACCTTGCAAAAACTGATCAACTTAGAAGTTTTGCCTAACTTCTAGTGCAATAAATGAAAATGTCAAGTATGTGTTGAATCCAAGTATGTTAAGTATACTTATAAATTTGTTGAAAGAAATTTTAATTCTTTAGAATTAATTTACACTGACATTTGTGATATGAAGTCAACACCATCTCTTGATGGGAAAAAGTGTTTCATACATTTTATTGACAATTGCACTAGATAGTGTTATGTCTATTTGTTGAATGGTAAGGATGAAGCAATAGAAACATATAGGCAATATAAAACTGAAGTTGAAAATCAGTTAGATAAAAGGATTGTCATGATTATAAGTGGTAGATGTGGAGAATATGAATCTTCTTTGCAGAAATATATTTGGAAAAATGAAATCATCCATCAAATTACTGCACATACTCACCTCAATCTAATGAAATTGTTGAAAGAAAAAAACCGAACTTTGAAGAAAATGTTGAATGTCATACTTATAAGTTCAGGTTTATCACAAAATTTGTGGGGTGCTATCATTATAGAAAAAGAGAACAACAAAAAGTTTGTTTGTTCAGAAAGAGAGGAACAAAAGTTTTATTTGTTAGTAAAGGGAGCAACAAAAAAATGGTTGTTTTTTTAAAGAAATGGAGCAATAAAAAGTTTTGTTTATTCAGGCTTTGTTGTATCCTGATAGAGAACTGCTTGTCGCCCGTTAAAGAATATACAAACAATAACTCTTGAAAGATAGTGATCTAATAATTTTCGATACAATCTATTCCATATGAGAAATGGAAATGAGGGAACTATTTCCAAACGGCTCAAAATAGGACCTAAGACTGTGGATTGTATATTCATTGGATATGCTACAAATAGTAAATCATGTCAATTTATGGTCCATATGTCCGAACCGTCGGATAGTTAAGTGAAGGGTCTAAACGACCTTGGAACGAACCAAAGGAGAATATACTTAATAAAGAGATTCAGAGGCGTAGTAAATGTGAATGGACAAATTACTTCCTTCGAGTTTGATTTTGTAACATTTTTTTAAAAATGAGTCTCATAAATTCGAAGAAGCTATGCCCTCTATGGACTCTTTTTTTTTTTGGAAAGAGGCTGTCAATAGTAGGATAGATTTAATCTTGAGTAACCACACTGGAGAGTTGGTTGATCTTCCTCCAAGAAATAAACCTTTGGGTTCAAAGTGGATCTATAAAGGAAAAGAAAGTTGATGAAACTATTCACAAATACGAAGAAAGACTTGTTATCATAAGCTTTAGACAATAAGAAAGTCTTGATTATTTTGACACATAATAGCCATTAACTAGGATTACATCAATTCAGATGTTAATTACGCTAGTTGCGGTATATGACCTTCAAATTTGTCAAAATGGATGTGAAAATATATTTTTTTAAAATGAATAATTGGAGGAAGACATTTACATGGAACAACCCGAGGGATTTGTGGTTCCTAATAAAGAAAAGAAAGTCTGTAAACTTGTTAAGTCACTTTATGGACTAAAAACAAGCGCCCAAAGAATGGCATGCGAAGTTTGACCAAACTATGTTGGCAAATGAATTCAAGATTAATGAATGTGATAAATATTTTTACATTAAAGACACTCCAAATCACAAGGTCATTGTTGTTTTTATGTTGATGACATGTTGATCATCAAAAGAGACATTTCTAACATAAATGCTACTAAGCATATGCTAGAAAGTAACTTCCATATGAAAGACAATGAAGTTACTGATATGATTGAAAAGGTACTTGGCAAGTTCAGGTATTTGGATTTCAATATTGACAAGACTCCAATAAATGTGAGATTTGTACTTCAAAAGAATGAAGGCAAAAGCAACTCACAATTGGATTATTCTAGATTATTGAGAAGTATGATATATATATATATATATATATCATGAAGTGTACGCGATCAGATATTGCATGTGCTATTAGTAAACTGAGTCGGTTCACAAGTAATCTCAATCAAACTCATTGGAGGACAATGAAAATAGTTTTGGAATATTTAAAACATAATTTAAAACTATTAATTTGCATTATAACTAATATTCAATAGTATTGGAAGAATATAGTGATGCAAATTGAATCACCAGGTCAAATGAAGTAAAATCTGCGAGTGGATATGTATTTTACTCTTGGTGGAGGAGCAGTCTCTTAGAAATCTTTCAAACAGAAATTTATCACTTGCTCTACTATGAAATCTGAGTTTATCACTCTAGATAAGGCCGGTGAAGAAGTTGAATCACTCCGAAATTTCTTGAAAGATTTTTGGCCCAAACCTTTAGCTCCAGTATGCATACACTATGAGAGTTAATTTGCAATAGGTAGGGCATGGAACATGATGTATAACGAAAGTATCGTCATATATGGCGTAGAAATAGTATCGTTAGAGAACTACTCTCTAGTGGAATTATCATAATTGATTATATAAAGTCAAAGGATAATGTGTCGGATCCACTTACAAAAGGCCTAACTAGAGAGGGAGTTGATAGATTATCAAAGGGAATGAGACTATGGCCGAGGACAAGTCATTGTGGCAGTAACTCTAGAAGACTAGAGATCCCAAGATCTAGGTTCAAGGAGATCAAACAAAGTCATTGATGACGGTTCAACATTGTCAAAATATTTTTTTATGGTCCATTCTCATAATAAGATAAAATGTTCAGTAACAAGGATAAAGACATTAGGACTTCTTAATGATTTCTAAGTTTGATATAGGGTATCTACGGGATAACACATTTAGAAATCACCTATGTAAGTGTGAAGTGTAAGTCGCTTCAAGGAGAATTCGGTAAGGCCAATCCTCTACGCACTTATAAACCAAGACGTTATCATGGCTGAAACGAACAAAACAATGAGAACCAAAAATAGTTCAAGGGTTGATTGTGTGACTTATGTTGTCTAGGTATATTCCAAAGCTCAACGGTTCAAAGATATCAAATCTACCGATTGACCGAGCGTATCTGATATATGTTTACTATGGAAAGTTCAAAGGAAAACCCACTTATCCTGATGCAATCAATCCTTACTTACGAATCACACAGTTTTTCATGCACATGTTTTAACAATAGCCATTCCCTATTCATGTGGAGGATTGTTGAGTTTTAACGGTATGAACAGGAAATGAAGAGTTGTGACTCTCCTGAAAGGTTGTGACTATGCCAAAGGGTTGTGACCTTTATGAAAGGTTGTGTCTTTTCTAAAGGGTTGTGACAGTTTGGAAGGCTGTACCTTTTCCAAAGTGTTGTGACCTTTCTGAAAGGTTGTCTTCTTTCCAAAGAATTGCGACATTTACCCTTTGTTGGCTATAAATAGAAAGGCTATCTCTCATTTTTCTAAACAAAATTCTTCCTTTCTTTTGCATACATTTATTACAAAATAAAATCGATCGTTCGTGTCTGTGTGTGTGATTCGTTGCTGTCATTTTGAGTTCGTTGAAATTATCAAAGTTTGAGGTACTGCTACTTCCTTAATGGTTTATCCGTTTTATCTTGGGAGGAATTAATTTGCAACCTCGGGTAGTTGATGGGATTAAATTTCTTAAGGACATAGTGGGTTCTGTGGATAGTTCTTTTTTTTTTCTTTTCATCTTTCATTATTTCTGATTTGCTAATCTGAATACAGGAGATAACAATTTTGACAAACAACATTATGAAAAAAAACATATATAAATAGTTAATTTACAACTCTATACTTTTTTTTTTCTTTTTTTTTAACCCTCCCCTAGGAGATCCTACCTCTTTTGCTCCCTTGGTGACTCGAACTCGCAACCTTTGGATTGGAAGTGAGGAGTGCTTACCATCCGAGCAACTCCCTCTCGTCAGAACTCTATACTTATTTAGTTAAATAACATCATTTTCAAAAATGAATAAATACTTGATGACATTATTCCTATGTGCTGGTGTAGTATGACAATAAGAAAATGAAGAAAAAACAATCCAAATTAAATGAACACTACTAACAGTTTTTAGCTTAAAAATATCATTATAGATATAGATGATCTAACGAACGTATAAATTCAATTCTAATAGGATCATTTATATACTTGCTAATTTTTTAATGAATATAAGTGAATGGTAGCAACTAGCAAGTGTAGACAATTTATATGGTCAATATAACATTGTTAACATATCGAACAATCAAATATCTCCTCTTTTTAAAAAAAACACAATTGAAAGTAAGTTCTCACGATTCAATTTACGCAATATTGTCTACACTTTGTTAAACTACTACGATAATACCATTAAAGTTAAAATATCAAAATAACCCTACAAAGTTAAGTTACTACAATAATATCATTATTATTAAATTTAAGCTCCATTTTGGTTTCTTGGTTATTAGAGTATATAACATATTAGAAAATTTACAAGTTATTTCTTAACTAGTGAAAGTATTTGCGCTTCGCGCGGCTATATGGAATATTTATAAGATAATAATGTGTAATATTTATATTTAGATTAGTATCAAATATATATATATATATATAATATTAATATTTCTCTTCATCTGCAATGTCATACATTTTTTCATTTTTTTAAACATATAAAATGTAATGTAATTTTTTGTATATGTATATAGTAGAAAAAAATATTCATCGTGGCGAAGTAAATGGAATAAGAGGTAATATGTTGAAATAACAATATATTGTATTACGTTGTAAATATTTTATATGTTTTAACTTCCTCTATCTTTTGTAGGAGTACCAATTTTCTATACAAACTCTGATTTCGTAAAAACAAATTTGAAAATTTTATTATGTCTTTATTATTACATTTGTTTATTATAATTTTTTAAATATTAATTAAATATTATTAAGAATTATGAAAAATGAAACATACAATAGTTATGAATAATATTTAATATTAGAAGTTACAAGTAAGATGAAGAGACATGAGTTATAAATAATTTAAATGTATAATTTTTATTAGACATTAAATGTATTACTAATTACGCATTGATTTTATTTGTAAAATAAATAAATCAAATTAAGGGGTGAAAATACAAAAAATGAACAAAGAAAATATGATAATTGGCGACTGCATATATATATATATATATATATATATATTTTAACAAAAGCTAGCCTTTCATTGATGAGATAAGGATACACACTTTGAAGTTTGGCATACCAAACTTGTACCTTTGGTGCTTAGGGAGCACTTAGCAAAAAATAAGCCTATACAAAGGCCAGTGGAAGTCACTGGCTACGAATCTACGGAGGTTCAAAAATAAGGTTGGCATCCTTTGTTCTTTTTTATCTGAAGGTGGGCAGATTCATTCTATTCAAATTTACAAGGCCCTTAACAAAACTAGGAAGATTAGCATAAGAGTTGAAGACATGGTTAACATCAGTTGAGAGGCTAATTGAAGCAAGTTTGTACACATGTTGATTTGCTTGCCTCTCTAAGGTAATGATTGATGGTGAAACCATGCTCTTCAACTATTTTTTGAATCTTCTTAACTGGGATGTACATTCTCCAAGGGATACTCCAATTTTCAGTGATAGCTTTAGCAAGTAGAATGGAGTCAGTTTCTCCAATGATCATATTTACTCCTCTTTGTATGCATAGTTGCATTCCGTGTAGGATGGACATGGCTTCAGCCCAACTGCTGGTTCCTTCTTCAAGCTTTATAGTGAAGGCCATGATGACTTGTCCCAATGCGTTCCTCAGAATTCCACCTCCATTACACCTGCCGTTAACACAAGATCCATCAGTTCAGTATTAAGTTTAGCAAACATAGTTGGTGGTCTGATCCAATTCACTCTTATGGCAGTTTTATGATTAATAGAGACGTCAACGATTTGGTTAATGTTCTCCCAAGAGTTTTCAACTTTAATCCTACTAAAATTTGACTGCAAAGTGAAAAATAAAATGTTAGTAATGTTTCTTTTTTATCTATACACAGAGGGCTTAATTGCTTCAGATTTATGATTGCATTTGTTCCTCCATAGCTCCCAACAGATAAACATGGGCAACACTCTTGTGATGTATTCTGCCACCGAATTGAGGACTTTCTTAGTCCACCATTTTTGTAGTAGGTTCTTCAAATTAATGTTGGTGTACTCTATCCCAATGGGCGTTGCATATAGCCTCCAAATCTCCTGTGCGTGTTCACCTGCATAGAAAATATGTTCTGCACTTTCCAGAGTGGTAGGAATATTATTGTTAGTGCAACAATAGCAAGTGGGAGATAATGGGATACCAAGCCTTGAAATCTTGGCATATGTAGGGAGCCTATTAATAATGGCTCTCCAAGTTAAGAAAGACATTTTGAATGGGATGTCTTTATGCCATATTTTGTTAGAATCTGTGGTGCCAATACCCTTGTGCCTACAAATATTCCATGCCGATGTCACAGTGAAATTGCCTGCACTAGTAGGGGACCAGACAGGTTTATCTTGTTCTTCATTGTTCAGATTCAGCCCCAAGCCTGTGATCATGACCTTAATCTGATTGGGAAGTTGGTTCTGCAAAATGCTCCAGTTCCACTTTCCATTTTCGAGTATTTCTTTAACCATGATATTATGGACACTAAAACCAGTAGGGAGAAGTTTGTATAGGTGTCCAAGTTGGGACCAATTGTCACACCAAAAATTTACCTCACCTCTGCCCAAGATCCAATTGATTTCATTTTCTGCTATCTCCCTAATGTTACACATATGTTTCCACCAAGTAGATTGTCCTTTCCTCCAGGTAGCTAGAGAAGGATGGATATTTTGAAAGTACTGGTGTTTCACAAACTCAATCCACAATGAGTTGCTGGTTCTAAGGTTCCACCATTGCTTGTACGAGAAAGCATTGCAGACGTCGCCAATCCTTCTTATATTGATCCCACCTTCTTCAAAAGGGAGACAGAGGGTTCTCCGAGAAATCCAATGATGTTTACCACCCTCCTCTTTGCCAGACCAAAAAAATCTAGCTAAATATCTTTCAATATTATCAAGAGTGCCTTTGGTGGGTTGTAATGCAGCAAGCAGATGGGTAGGGATGGCTAAGAGGACATTCTTGATGAGAACAACTCTTCCCCCAATCGAAAGTAATTTGTTATGCCACCCTTTGATTCTGTTAATGATGTTCTTGACTAACTCATTGAAGTGACTAGTCTTCTTCTTCCCACTGATAAGAGGGCACCCAAGATATTTTATAGGAAATTCCTAATGATTCATACCTGTAATGAGCTTTATCTTTGCAATAAAGTTTTGTTTAGCATTATTAGCTACAGAGAAACAACTTTTGTTCTTTTTAATCAATTGACCAGAAGTATTCTCATAGATGTGGAGGGTTCTAAGGAACATCTCAAGAGTTTCTTTACTCCCATTGCAAAGCAAAATCTATCATCTGCAAAGGAGAGATGATTCACCTGGGGACCATTCTGGTTCATATAGAAGCTTTTGTAACCCTTTCTTCTTGGCAAATCATTAAGCATTTGCGATAATAATTCAGAGGAAAGTACAAAAAGTGAGGGGGAGAGGGGATCACCTTGTCTAAGACCTTTACCTGATTTGAAGAAGCCTTGTCTATCTCTATTGACAATAATTGAATACCAGTTATTGGAAATGTACCTATAGATCAAATCAATCCAAATTTCACAGAAACCTATTTTCCTAAGTACCATACATAGGTAGGTCCATGAGACCCTATCATATGACTTGGTCATAGCTAATTTAATGACCACATTGCCTCCTCTATTAGGTTTTTTGATGTCATTAATGATTTCCTGGGCCAAGAGGATGTTTTCAGAGATTGGTCTACCCTTTATAAATCCAGATTGATTATTGGATATAATCTTATGGAGGATGGGGTTGAGTCTGCTATTTAAGATTTTGGATATGATTTTGCTAGTCACATTGCAGAGGCTGATATGTCTGAGGTCTGTGAAGTACTGGGGGGATTCCACTTTAGGTATTATGACTAGACATGTGTGAGTGTAGAATTTGGTGAGCTCAGCACCTCCAATGAAGGTTTTGATAGCCATATGCAGGTCTTCTTGGATAATGCTCTACGCACTTTGAAAAAATCCCCCACTGTACCCATCTGGACCTGGAGCACTATCTGGATCAATGGAGAAAGTTTCTTCTTGGACCTCCTGGATTGAGGGGCTAGCAATTGGCATTTCATTGTCTTGCTCAGTGATTTTGGTTCTCAGTTGACTGGTGGCCTCCAAGTTCTGTCTTTGTTGCTCCGAGGAGAACGTTTTCTGGAAATATTGTACTGCTGCTTCTGAGATCGCTTCTTTCCCCTCAATCCATTGATGTTGCTCATCCATGATTTTGTTTATAGCAAGCCTTTTCCTTCTATTCCTCAACACCCCATGAAAGTAAGCAATGTTAGCATCTCCTTCCTCTAGCCATTTGATTCTTGTTTTTTGCCTCAAGACATTCTCCTGTACTTTTAAGAATCTAGTGTATTCAGCTCTCCTATTTTCCACACTATTGTCATGGATACTCTTTTCTTCTAATAGAATAATTTCTTGTTCCCATTTCTTAGGTTCTTCGTAAATGTCTCTGAAGGCTTCTCTGGACCAATCACTTAGGGCCTTGGCAGCTCTTTTGAGCTTCTGTTGAAGTGTATAGAGAGGGTTGCCAATGACCTCTTCTTCCCAGCTCATACGTACTACCTGCAAAAAGTCTTGGTGATTAGTCCACACATTAAGGAATTTAAAGTATTTAATGTTGTTAGTTTGATCATTAGAGAGCTTAATAAGCAAAGGGGCATGATCAGAGCAAGCCTTTGACAGGTGTGTCACACAGGTGCCCTCATAGTTATCAAACCATTGAGAGTTATACAACAATCTATCCAATCGTTTCCATATAGTGTCTGGAGAGTCCATATGGTCACACCATGTAAAAGTTGGGCTGGAGAAGCCTGCATCTTGTAAGCCACAATCATCAATACAAGAAATAAAGTCTAAGTTATTATTTAAGTTAAAGGATCTCCCTCCCAATTTTTCCTCTGCACAGGTGATCGAGTTGAAATCTCCAACTACACCCCATTGTGCATGTATCATTGTTGCAGTATTCTTTAGATCATCCCAGAGCTCCATCCTTTCATGTTCTGTACACTTAGCATACACAATTGTTAAGTAAAAGTCAGTAGGACTATTTTGAGAGGAAATTTTACACAAAACCTGTTGTTCTTTGTTCTGCACCAAGTTAACATTCACTTGGTCAGACCAAAAGATCCAAATTTTATTGTTGATATTCTTGAAACAGTAGTTGTAACCAAGCTTTCTCCTAAAAACATCAATCTTTTCAGGGCCGACCATAGGTTCTTGTAGAATGATCATTGGGAGATTGTATTGTTGTTTCATAAAGTTGAGTCTCTCAAGGGATCCCATGGATCCTATCCCCCTAATATTCCAAGATATTGTGTTAAACATCATAAACATTAGATTTATAAATCTTTGTAGGTTCTTGAGTTTTGCTTTTTTCTCTTTGACTTAAAGGGTTATCGGCAATCCCTTTGCTTTCGTATATCCCTTTTGGGGAGAGGTTGTTGTAGAAAGTAACTGCTTGTTGGACTTGTCGTGTTTTATCGTAATCTACAAAGTCTATTGTTTTGTCATAACCCCTGGCTATGTCATCATCTGATTTGCTGCCTTCAATGCCAACTTGTGTCCTTTCCAGGTCTTCATCCCGGGTGTTGTTTTGATTCTCTACTGCCTCATCTCTCGGGTCAAGTATTTGAATGCTCACACTATTGTTGTGTTTGTAGGAGTTCAGTTTTTTCTCCTTAACCTTGTTCCCAACAATTTTATCTGCCAGGTCTGGGTCCAGGCCAAAATTTGGTTTCACTACTTCTCCATCCTTTCCCTGTGGGTTGTTTCCTTCGTTTTCGTAGGTTATTTCCACATCTTTGGGGAGGGTCACCTTGGCAGTGGGCTTTCTTTTCCTGCTACTTTGTCTGGTAGTGTTCACGTTCATATTTATTTGAGATTCTGCTTCCCTTTGTTGTTTCTCCTGGAGTTTGGACAAGTCTGCTATTTTAACATTCTTATTGTTTCTTGTTCCCATTCTTTCCTTTTGGGCTTTGGCTTTCTGCTGCTTTGCTTTCTCCCTTTTGTTATTTCTGCTTTTGATGTGATCTCAGATTGTGTTGATGAGAGTTTGCTCTCCTTCTATCTGAGGTTCAATGATCTCCATACCATCATTTTCTTCTTTATGTACCTGTGAGTTCTTCTCCATCTGTTGGTGCATTTGGTTGTGTTGAGGACCTTTGTAGTTTTGACCTTTTTTGTTGCTACCATTTCCTTTTCCTTTCTTCCTTTCTAATACCTGCCATCCTTCGTATTCATTTTGGATTTTCTCTGTTTCAGAAATAGTTGCTTGGTGATTGGGTGCAACCTCTTCAGTAGTCTTTGTTGGTTGTTGTCCGTCATTTTGAGTCTGTCCTTGGCTTTCCTTCCTTTCAATATTGCCTCATTTGTCACTTGCGACTTTCTTTGATTGATTCCTTTGTAACACTACTCTGCACTTAACATTTGTGTGTCCCTGCGTCATGCAATGGCTACAAAATTCTGGCAGGTCTTCATATTCCACCTTTTGAGTAAACCTTTTTAAACCACCTTCTGCATTCCTAATCTCGACTACTACCTCCCTTGTTTGGCTAGGTCCAGTTCTACCCTAAGTTTAGCTGTTGTGGGTCTGCTTTTTGTAGATGTGGCTTTGTCCATGGTTAGTGGATAGCCAATCGGTTCTACAATTCTACATAGGGCATCCATTCGAAGAATTGCCAGGAGAGATCTGGGAGAGTAATCCAGACAGGGGAAATGGAGTTTCTTTTTGCTGGTTTAAAAAAGGGAGTCCATTTTTGGAGTTGCATAATACAATCTTCTTCGAGATGAATGTAGTTCCTCGAGGATAAGCTCTCATAATCCTCTTCGTATTCAACATCAATAAAAACATGTTTAAGATCAAATGCCCCAATTTTGACCGTACATTTCAATTGAATTATATTGTTGAATTCTGCTCTTATGATGTCAATTGCAGGTCATGTCCTTGAGAATTTGCCAAATATGGTCCATCTACAGGTATCTGTGAGGATGTCGTGTTCTTCCTTTGTGAAGATGACCACTGGTTTATCTTGTACTATTTCATGAGCCCTAGGAGGAAGTTTGATCCTCGATTTCTTGTGGTTTTGGTTCCATATAGCTGCTGCATAATTTTGTTTGAATGTTTCGGGTCCCTTGTTCTTTTGGACTGACTGATTTTCCTTAACATTCTGATTTGGTTTTTGAGAGTTGGTAATTTGAGTTTGGGGGTGCTTGTCTTTGGATTGGATTTTCGTCTTACTCCGATCTGGCGGGGCTGGTGGAAGGGCGGGGAAATGGGAGGAGTGCTCCTCCGTTAGGCTCATTCTCCGGCGGTGGTGGGGTGGCTAGCTAGCCGTTGCCCACCCAAATGTTACCGTTAATTTTAGACAGAGGTCAGAGAAAAGTTTCTAGAGAGAGAAATTATTGTTGCTTTGAAGTATTGATACTGCATAAAAAAATATAAATACATTTCAAACCAAAAAGAATGGTTACGAAAACAGATTGTTACATACAAAAAAAAAATGGCATCATGAAACTAACAATTACTTTTTTGTAAGAATAATAAAAATGAAACTCCTAATCATCATAGTTTTTTGTTGTTGTTGTTGAAATGTGATATTTATATTAATTTTGCTTCATAAAAAAAAAAGTAGAGTAGTAAAGGATCAAAGGATTAGCGTTGATAATACATTTAGCTAAATTATTTATACAAACCAAAATTTAAAAAATTCTAGCAAAAGTAACTAAGTTACTAATACAAGTCAAAGTGAAAAAAAAATCTAGCAAAATCTCTAATTATGCTTCATTTTTTTTTCTTCTACCATCTTCCTTTGCAAGTAGATCCGCCACCATATTTTTCCCCATATGTCAAATTCTTCATTATATGCGACCAACTGAATAAAAGAATATCATATGCCAATTAAAAATAATTATATCAAAAGAAAGAAAGAAATTTAAACTATATGTAATATATATTTATTTTTTTAATAGTACTAATTATATAACAATACTAAATAATAATCATTTCTTGAAATCTAACAAATATTATAATCAAACTATATTATATTCAGAAAATTAACTATTAGAAAGAACAATTGCATACAGACAACACATTGTTAAGAATTACAGAGACATTTTTTTAATCATACTTGCTTGATGAATGATAATACAAACATAAATAAAATATTAAGAAAGCATGTCTAAGTACATAAAAATAAAAAGAAAGACTTGAGAATGAAATATAACTTACCTTCATGTACTTCTTTTTTATTACTTGTTAGTTTAATTCATAAACAAATGTGATCAAGAAGAGAAATTATAATTTTGTATGTAAGTCTTCACAAAAGTAAATATGAATTTATATAGACAAAATAGAGGAAATGAAAAAAATAAGGAGTTGAGAATGAAATATTTATTAACTTTTATGTACTTTTTTATTGTTACATGTTAGTTTCATTCACAAACCAAATATGAATTTATATACAAAATAAAGAAAATGAAAAAAATAAAGAATTGAGTGATAACCACCTAATATGAATCTTCATGAAACTAATATGAATTTATAGGCAAAATAGAGGAATACCATAAGACATCATAAACTTACAAATTTAATTTTGAAGGTTATGGACCTAAATATTATGGGAGTTATTAATATTATTAAAAGTAAAAATTAAAGAGGGGCAAGCCATAGGTAATAACTCCTTGTGAATAAATTAAAAAAATAAAGAGAAAAATACTTAAAATACAAAATAAATATTATTATCATTTCATGATTAGAAGTGAGACAAACAAATAGAAAAAAGAAAGTGGAGAGTTTTTTTGTTGTTAATGTTCCTACATTAATAAAAAAATTATTTAGAATAAATTAAGTAATTTACTTTTACAATACAATAATTAATATATATATGTATTATAATTATTATTTTATTAATTATTATTATTATTATTAACTCATGAGATATATATATATATATATATATATATATTTAAAATTAAACAAATTAATAATGAAAATAATGAAAGGAATTTTTTTTATAAAAAAAAGACGGGAAGACTAAAGATAAATAATATTCTAGGTCATAAAGAGGTACCATAATAAATTAATATGGTTGTTATAAAATTTAATGAAACTTGATAAATATGATAGAATATGATTAGTTTTTTGATTAAAAAATAAGATAAAATAGAGAAAAATGTCAAAAAAATGAGAAAAAAGATAAATAGCAATGGTGGCCTTAGAGAGGTGCCACATCATCCTTGCCTACATTTGGCTTTATATTATATGTATATTACACTTTAATTTCTTAATTTCTCATTTCTTCTTCCGTTTAAAAAGCCTAAAGGTCTTTTTCATTGATTTAGTAATTAAGTGATTATTTATTAAATAGTAATGCAACATACATGTAATGACCCGTTAGGTCATTTTGAAAACTAGTCCTCTCTCTTTCATAAAAAACTCTTTCTGTAAATTTTAAATTATTAACTTAATTACATAATTTAATTAACAGATATTCTTTAAATAATTATTTTTAATTGGCGATTAATGGGCCAAATTCATATTTTATTTAATACCCTTACCATTTAGCCATGTATTAAGAAAATAAATTAGAGAAAAGAGGGTTAATGTTTTTTTTTTATCATATGAAACCGTTATGGCTTAAATCGTGGTTCTTTGCGACGTCGAAAGAACTGACAGAAATTGTTGTTGGTAAGCCATAATCAAGCCACAATCATGTTTCTTTTAATATATTGATTGTTGGGTGGTGTTGTTTAATCATTATTTAATGGTGTTGGAGGTATTAGTTATTAATAGTTTATTACATAGGGTGCACTCAAAATTTGTTTAAAATCAAAGGTAAAAATAAAATAAATTTATGCTACATTATGATAGAATTCGTCAAACAAATTGAGTGCTACTAACAGGGTAATAATAAGCAATCATTATGCAATGATAGATAGTATTTGTGACAAGCCAATCGACCGATAGGTTAGCTACTGCTTGGTTGTTCATTCTTATTTATGGGTAACCAAGAAAAAAATTATTTTTAATTGGTTCCCTATTGAAAGTTTTTTCGTATGATATCATATATATATGATTCAATTTTTGATATATTAGTATATATAATTAAATAGTAGGTGTATTGTATTATATTAATATCATTAGATTTATGATATTTGGAGAATTAATACTAAACCTAGGCTTAAAATTTAGGTATATGAGACTTGGTATATTAGTTGGCATCAAGATTTAGGAACTTGATTATGGATTTGAGTGAATTTTTGGGTCTAGGCTAGACATATAGTAATACATGTGTTGTTAGTTTTGAAATCTTATTGTGATTATTTGGTTGAATAGATTGCATTGAATTGGAAGTCCAACGAAAGGGAAAGCTCAAGTCCTAGAGTAATTATTCGATTGTTTGAGGCAAGTGGATTTTTTTACCTCTGTTAAGTGTATAAAATCGTGTATTTTCTTGTGGTATGTGTTGGAGAGTAATGAGACTTGGTGACAAGTTGACTTGTTCATATTTAATGATCCTAATGAAGAAAAGGGATAATAAAAAGGAACTTGATGTATATTGATGTGTGATGTGTTGAGAATGATATGAAAGGTTTATTGATTCATAGTTGATGTTGTATCACGATTGTGTTGTTGTGGATTGTGCATTGATATGAAAATGGTCATCTCCTTATTATTTGTGAACATGTAATTTGCATTGCTTTCGAGACATGGTTGTGACAAGTGATATGTAAATTGAGGAAGGATAAGAAATTAAACTGGATGTACCATTTTGAGGGACGTGTCGCACGCCGCGACAAATATTATATTTTGAGGGACGTGTCACACGTCGTGACAAATATTATAATTCAAGGGACGTGTCATACACCACGATGGATTCTATTATCGAGGGTCGTGTTGCACAACACGACAGATGCATGGACAGACTTGTCCCCCATGAGTTCCGGAATGAGAGACAACGAGTGTGTATCACTAGGTCTGACATGCATCACTATACTTGACATTGCATTGCATATATTTATCATTTGTGAACTTGTGAGTGCCTTTCTGTGGAACTTGTGATTGGTGAATTTTATCTCGTGTGTTGTTGACTTGTAATCGTTGGTGTATTGTTATTGAGCTATATGCTATGTAAATTGTGAATTGTTAGGTTGGGTTGATTTTATGCAGGTTGTAGTTGCGGAGGTTCGATTGGAGTGGTAAGAGTACCCGTATTCTATACCCTTAGCTTTGTGTTTAGGAATTTCTTGATAAGTATCGTGTGGTTTGATACTCACCCCTTGCTTCTACATTTTGTAGGTTACAAGCCAAGATCTTCGTGATACTCTATTTTCTCTTCTTATTTGAGGCTTTCTGTTGAGATTTGTGAGGTAGTCTGTCATCTCATCGGACCCTCTTGCTCCTTATTTATGATCTTGTTCTATTCTAGAACAATGTCATCTGAGACTTGTAACTTTTTCTTTCGAATCAATTGTAATACTTTAGAGGCTTGTACACGTGACAACCAAGTTTTGAGGTTTTATATGAATTGATTATGATTTCCGCATTATTAGATTGTGTTAGTCTATTTTTCTTATTTTACTTCCGTATATATCGTGTTAGTTGGATGCTAGGATGACTTGTCTTTGTGGGATAAAACGACTGCTATCACATCCATTTTTGGGTTGTGACAATACATGCATATAGATATAAAGAAATGTATTTTTATATTTTTCCATGGTTTTGATGTTTTCTTTTGTTTCAAAGAGTCCATATTAAAAGAAGTTAATTGTCCGTTTTCCTTTCTTTCTATGTACTCTATCCACTTGCCATTTTATTTTATGCATTTTAGTTGCCTACTAAAGTTATCATTGGATGATATTTCACTATCTTTTGTTCTATTGTTAGGAATGTTCAGGCAATTGGAAAAGAAATTCTCTCCTTTGGAGGAGGATGACAATAAATTATGCCCGAAGAAATATCAAAGTAAGAAAACAATTGGACAAAATTTCTCATCAATTAGTGTTTTATTCGTAATTAACTTCTTTACGTTATTCTTGGAATATTTCATCTTTGAAAATGAGAAGTTCACTATACAAATTATCACACGTAGAAGTCTGTTTGAATTGATTTATTTTGAATGTTTTAAAGTATTTTTGTAGGATTTTTGTAAAATAATAAAAATATGTCAAAAATCATAAGTTAGGATGCCTAACTTATGACTTATATAAACTATAAGTTCATCCAAATAAGCTATAAATCCTCTACTATTCTTATGATACAAAAATTCAGACAACTTAATTTTATTTCATATTGTTTGTGTATTTGCTTATTTAAATTTTTTACTTTAGTTTTTTCTTCGTCCTTCATTTAAGCTATAAATCATCTACTTTTCTTATGATACGAAAATTTAGCCGCCTTAATTTTTTATTTTATATTGTTTTTCTATTTGCTTCTTTTAATTTTTGACTTGCAGTTGGGAGAGAAACCTTGCCTGAGCTATTCTTTTAGCAGTGCTTTTTCCTTCTTCCTCCTTCCTTTTATGCTAGAAGGGATTCATGGGTCTGAAGATGTAATAAAGTGTAATGACCCGAAATGTCATTTTGGTGATTTTTCGTGGAAATGACTATTTTGCCCTTTCGGTAGTTGCCCCGAGTCCCATGTTTTGTGGTTGTAAAGTTGGTAAAAAGTTGAGTTTTTGAGAAGTTGAGTTTTTTATGAGTTAAAGTTGGTTAAAAAGTGCTTTTTCGAGTCATTTGGAGTTTCGGGACTCGGATCGGATTTCCGTCGATTCCGACAGTTTTAGAATGTCGAAACGGGTCTGTGTGAAGTTACGGAGTTGAATTTGGAGTTGAAACGAAGAA